>NW_017670751.1:155614-225673 GCF_001879085.1 Nicotiana attenuata
ACGCTTAAAGGAATTAAACAAATAATTGCACATAAGGAGGGTACAAATTCACAAAAACGGTATGAAATGGTAAAAGCCTAAAAATCCCCAGCAGAGTCGCCAGCCATGCTGTCGCATCCCCTTTTCTCGCGAAATTGGATTTATGACATTTTGGTTGAGACAGCTCGTTCCTTTTGGGAAAGGGGTTTGCATTTTTGAAGAGTCGCCACCTAACGATTTAAGGTGCGTTAGGGCACCTATAGGGTTCATTTATAACTACGTTTGATAACCAGAGATAGGGTAAGGGCTTGAAATTATCCTAAGGGGAAGGTGTTAGGCACCCCTCAGGATCCACTAGTGTGGTTCCAGGCAAGACAGTTTTTGTGTGAATTTGTACAATTAGCAAATTAACAAGTATGGCTCAAATAGTAGGGGATTTAAATTTAAATACACAGATGCTTGAAAAAAGAAACAGTTAATGAAAAGAAGTACAATCTAAGTGTATTTGTGAATGTAAAGGAGTGTCCTAGGTTGGTTAGCCTATAGGATCACATCAGTACAATGCCTGGTAATCATTCTTTTAAAAGGGGCTACGCGTGGCATTATCGCACCGGTCATCATATCCATATCTAACCTTTCCCGCCCCGTAAAGGTAATTAAAGCGAGGGTTGGTCTCGACCCCTATTCGCATGCTGTTACCCGTCCAACTTCCTATTAGTCCCCGAGAAACGTTTAGGAATCCTATCCTAGTAAACGGGGGGGGGGGGGTTACGTAGGCAGACCTTCAGGTTTAAAGGGCAAAATACTAGGCGACAAATAAAAAAAAATAGGACTGCATTTAGGGGGTAAAACACAGAAATCAGATAGAAGGCTCAGATATACCTCCACAAGTAATGCACATAGGCATCACGACTCATACGCAATTAAGGTCTAAATTCAGATCCTAACAAGGTATTTAAGTGATTACAGTGGGACCAGATTTATTACATGACTCAGAAAAGAAGTCCGAATCAGGCTGGCCTACTGATTTTAACACGTTGACAGTTAAATACTAATCACAAAGACGGTTCTAGTTTTATTTAAAGTTGATTGCCTAAGGCTTGCCTAGGCACGGAATACAGATGACTACATTTTATATAGTGAAACAAGGCAGGGTTTTTTTTAAAGCGGACTCTTGAATCCTTATAGGCATGATATGTAATGACAAATCAAGGCAGGTTTTGAAAGAACTTATTTTATAGAAAATAAACCATTAATTAAACCAGTTACGAAACGAACTAAAATGTGGACTGGGTTGATTTATTTAACTAAACTAGTTAAGATCTATAGGCAGAATTTCTAGAGTTATTCCCTATAGGCATGACATCTAGTTGTTTAACACTGATTTCAGAAACTTTGCAGGCATGATGACCAATGAAAGAAAACATGTAACACTTATTATAACAGAAGTTGGATTAAATTATATCCTATAGGTATGGCATCTATTTGTGAAACTGATTTTGAGACATATTAAACATGATTTCTAATATGGTAAGGCAAGTATAGCAAAATTCTACTAAACATGATTTCTAACATGGTAAGGCAAGTGTAGTAAAATCCTACTAAACATGATTTCTAACATGGTAATTCAAGTGTAGTAAAACCCTATGGGCATGGTTTCTAACATGGTAAGGCGAAACATAGTGAAATGTAAAGTCCTATAGGCATGGTTTCTACCCGCCTTACCCCCACAAACGTAAGTACCCGCCCTTTTCACTAGTTACCCCAATATTCGTTTACAAATTATTACAGACCATGTGAATGAATTACATAAGAAAATTAAAAAATACACTATAGAGAGCCTGAAACAGGCCCAAACTTTCAGCACCTGATTAGGGCTTCCTCCTGAGTTATGTAATAAACCACCTCAAGTGCCAAGATTGTTCTATAGCCTTTCTCATATCTGGGTGTGTCAGAGTTCCCTAAGGACCTCAAGGGATCTCGGGCAGTGCTCACACCCAGATTGCATAACCAAGACAGAGTAAGTGCAGTGTGGAAAGGCTAGCTTTTACGTGTCCAAGTTCAGAGGGAACTCAAGGGTCCTAAGGCAAGGCTCACACAAAAGGGGCAAAACCTAGTGGTCTAAGAGTATATGTGAGAGTGCTTGACATAGATTTAAAAGAGTTGAGTTGGAATTTTTTTTGACAATGATTAGTTTGAAATAAGTTTTGGAAGGCAATAGAAGAGTTTTCCTTAATGAAAGCCAGCTTGAAGAAGAAAAGAGACAGGACAATCAGTAACTCCAGACCAAATCAACATACATAGTTCAAACACAAATAGGGAAAAGCAGGAACTGGGGACAAGTAGTTCATATGCGAAAGCATATTTGCACACAGGTTAACACCAGAGAAGTACTACAGAACTTAAATAGTCACAGTAATAGTCTATCACAAAGTGTTCATGCAATGAACTTAAGAGCATCAGATTTAAGGGGTGCCAAACAGAGTTACACATTAGTTTTAGGGGAAAGGGTTCAGGATCACATAGTAACTAGGTGTCATGCTTATAATGTATTGGGGGTTAGGGGGTAGGGAAGAATAGTAGTAGAAAATGTAAGAAAGCAGTAGACATGCTAAATTACAGGGTAATCACATGGCAAAATAGGCATGCTAATTGCAAGGGGGACATCAGAACCACAAGTAGAAGCATAAGAGAAACAAAAGAAAGTGCAATACAAATAGAGACATATTATTTTGGAGGTTGTAAATTAAACCGAAAACATACCAGTAAAAATGAGAGAATAGGTGCAGAGTGAGGAGTGAAGAGAAGTACAATGAAGGGAAGTAGAGTAGTAGTGTGTAGAGCAGTAGAGTAGTAGAACAATAGAGCAGTAGAGCAATGTAACAACTCAGTTTTGGCTTGCAGCCAACTGAGTATCAAGTAAGAGAGTATGTATGTGTGTAAGAGAGAGTTCAGAACTGTGTAATTGTTCCTCTCTTATTCTAAAGAGAGGGTAGAGTATTTATAGTTTTATAACATGCAAGAAAATAAGGTAATAGGTACTGACTTAGCACAATTATAGAAATAATACAAATCAGAATCAATTAAGGACCCGGACTTCCTTCAATTAGGGAGTCATAGTTCAAACGGGTACAAGTTGTATCAAATAGCGAAAAGAATTACTCATAAGACTGATTTTACCACAGTACGCGTAGTAAAAGCATGTGGCATGTAATAAGGACTAAGTACAGAATATTTTCAAGTAAGGAAAGTACACGTTAAATAACTAACAACATATTTGTGCACATAAATAAGGTAGAGTAAAATTTTAATTCTAAAAGTTAGTTTAAAGAATCACGAATGAGATTGAAAATCACAGGGAATCAGCACTAACTATGGAAAGTATCACAACAGTAAGGAAGCAATTCGAAAAATCTGTACAGAATTACAAGGAAAATACACAAAATTACAGATTCAGGGGAGATATCGCAGGTCTAAGGAGATTACACAAAAATCAATATAAATTATCATGTGAACAATCAATAAAATAAGTAGTCGGACCTATTAAATGATAAATAACATGATCAAACAAAATCAGAGAAACCCTTAGAACGGATTAGAGCAGGAAGCACAAGAGCATATAGAACATACGTGAAACCTAGAATGTTCATGTGAGACATGCAAATACATCGCAAACAGACTCAAACTTCAAATCGAATCCAGAAGTATTAGGGTTTCTTAACGAAAATGAATCGATCAAAAGGAAAGACTCAAGTGATGTTTAAACATGTTAAAAATCACAAAGTAATTGCTAAAAATCAGAAAGGAATCATTTTTTTTGCAAAAGTTTTGAAACCCTAGTCTGGAAAATGAAGAAATCGTTTGAAATCAAAGAAATCTTTTGAGGAAAACAGGTGAGAACCTTTAAGGACACATAGATCCATCACAGATCTAAAAATATCGGAGGATTTAAAGCTAGGGTTTTCCAGAAAAGTAGTAGAGATGATAGAATAGGTCAAGAACCATAGATCCGTAATAAAACAAGAAGAAGTTCTTACTCACAAACGGAAAATGGCCTGAGACAGGCTGATAACCAAAGTTCCAAACCGGAACCAGTTGGGGTTCCCTTGAGAAGATCTCAAGGATCCAATAAATCGAAGAGCCATGGCGTGTGGAAGACCAAAGACGTAGAAACATCGTAGGAGGGGTTCACGCCGGTGACGATGATTAGGGTTTGAGTTAGGTCTCAGAGAGAATTTGGAGAGGAAGGGATTCAAGGGCGGTGCAAATGAGAGAATGGGGTAGGGTTTGGGGGGTCGTTGGATTAAAAAAGGAAAGAAATAACGCGGACCGTTGATATGGGAGATCAACGGTCGAGATTAAAAAGGGTAGGTTGGGTTCCGGGTTTGGGTATGGGTAAATAGGGTGTGGGTCGGGTTTTAATTGTAAAATTGGGCTGGGAATTCGGGTCCTAATTTGGCTATAATTGAAAGCCAATGTGGCTATAATTTAAATAGCAGTTTTTCCCTATTTAATTTATAAAAAATAGTAGATAATTTCTGAAAAAATAATTTAGGATGCTAAAATGATTTAGGATACATAATTAGCAATTTAAAATACAGGATCCAATTTAATGCATATAAAACATAATTATATCTTAAAAGGGCTAACATTGCAATTATGTGCAATTTAGCTTTAACAATACTAAATGTAATTGCAAGAAAAATATAAAAATTACCTTAGCCATATTTTGGCATAAATATAGAAATCCAATAGATGAATTATCAAAATAATAATTTTGGAAATAATTTTTGGGGATTTTATGGATAAAAAGGGAGAAAATGAATCAATTTAAACCTTTAAAATTATGGGAAAAATAATAAAAACCTTGGGCATGCTTATATATACATATATATGCTATCTCGAAGGTATTTTTGGATATTTAAAAATATAGGAAAAAATTGGGTATCAACAAGTGATAAAAATACAGGTATAACACCTACGTGTAAAATTCCATTTCTCAGGAAAGGGCAAAAACTCTTCAGGAATTATATCGACCGTCCGAGCTCGAACGAACCGGCTCATCCATCCCCGATCCTCGCCCTCTTCGCCGTAAACGGCAGGAAGCTGGGTGGATCGATGCTACAGAGTAATCAAACCCCGATAACGTAGAGGCCGATATAACCTCACGAGATGACTGAGGGTAAATTCGAGCCCGGCCTTATCTGTGAAGTATCTTACCGTCTGCACTATCTTCCAAAGGGATGGGTGAGCCTGCGCCAAGGTAACCCGATATCTCCGACAAAACTCAAGCACGACTCGGTCGGGGGGACCCGGCATAAAAGTATGCGTATACACGCTCAAGAACCCCTCGACATAGGTCATGATGCTTTCCTCAGAGGAAGGTGCTTGTAGTACCACACCTTCTCCCCATCCGCAATCTTTTATGATAATTTCGAGGTGTTTCTCCCCTAATGATGAGATGAACCTCAATGCGTGCTCCCGATGTCCTTGAACGTTGGGAGGCCTCTCTAACGTAAAGTCTCTCCTCGAGACAAAGCACCTCGAGGCCCACTCACCAGGCACCGACGGTGTACCACCGACCAAATGCGGAACAGAGGTAAACTCCTCTCTCCTTGATGAGTGGACGTCGATGTAGCAGTCATGGCTACGATAAAATAAGCATAGGAGGGTATAGATTTGGGCAAAAATTTTGAGTTGAAACGACGGGAGAGCTAGCACAGAGCACCGAGTTCTATGAAAGAAATGGTTACTCAGAGTTGTAGAATCTCCACTTGAGAAGCTAGTGAACGGATATATAGCGGCAAAGCAACGGCTGCTCGCCTACCCAGAGGGCCAATTAATTCTGGCCATCTTAACGTCACCTTTTTCTTGGGAAATGTACTAGGAGGACCACCCCGGGGTCCCTATCGCTCCAATTACGGGCTCCAAAGAGCTAATGTTGAAAGTCAAAGGTTAACTCCGCAAGAGCGGCGAGACATAAAGAATGGAAAGACTTGGAGCAGATAAACCCTTTTGCATTGCCAAAAATATATTTACAAGGTGCATCTTTACAAGACTCATTTCCCCGGGAGTACGTACACGGAAAGAAAAAAGAAAAAGAGCAGAGCAACACGAGGTCTACTCTTCATTGCCACTATCCTCCGAACCATCTCCAGGATCCTCATCTGGAACGATCAAGAGCGCCGACTTTCTCTCCAATTCTCGGTCCTCCTCAATCTCGCCTGAAAGATCGACACCTCTAGCTCTGAGCCCCTCCAAGGCTTCCCTCCTCGCCTTTGCTCTAGCATGATCGATAGCCCGAGCCAGTTTCAGCTCGGCCTCTATCGATATGTTACGGGCTATTTGGTTCGCCGTGGCTGCGTCCTTCAGATAAGTAGCAACTTTTCCTTCGGTCTCGGACTTGGCCGCAACTAGCATAGCAATCTCCTTTCGAGCATTTTGGAGGAGAGCATGGGTCGATAACAACTCCAAGGTCGCTACCTCGTTTTTCTCCCTCAGCCCGAGGATCTCCACATTCAGTTGCCTGATCTGCGAATCCTTTTGCCCGATCTCCGAAGAGAAAGATAAGCCAGTCAGTATCAAACTATAGGAGCAAAGGGTGGATTCACGCATGACAAAATACCTGCTCAGTAAGATCAGCCTTTTCTCGGGGCGCTCCCTCCAAGGCAGCTCAGAGCTCTCCTACCTCTTTCTCCTTTCGGGCAGAGTCCTTGTAATTTCGTAAGGATCTGTTGCTTCAGCTGCTCCATAAGAAATATAAAAAAACATTCTCTCTGCTCTCTTACATATTTTCTTGATATTATTGCTCTCATTTATTATCTTCGTTAATTTTCATCATTTACTGCTTATCATTGACCATAAGGAGCCTTCTGTGATTTTATCATAACTGTTAGTCATACTTCAATAACCCTCGATAGCTCACAGTCGAGCCCTGGAATCGACCTCGAGGCCCCCGAACCGACAAGCTCGAGGCCCCGATTGTTAATCTATCAGTTTGATCATCACCTTACCATTAACTCTTATTCTGTTTCTAAGTCTCACATACATAGCATCAATTGCTTAACAAACGGCATAAAAATATGTCATGTATTTTTATAGTCCCATAATCAATTTTAATTGTAGTTACCATTTTCACGGTAAACAACTAAGAAATACAAAGGCATATAGATGGAGCTTGATTAAATCGAGTAAAAATAAATCGAAAAAGTAAATAAGAAAATCAGAAATGAAAACATTTAAACGCTAAAACCTTTTTTTGTAGAAATCCATCAGAAATCAAAACCCTAGTTTTAGGGTAAATGAAATCGGTCAATAATAATAGTAAAAACAGAAAATTTTAAGGGAGAAATACCAAACAAACACAAAATCGCTTCAGATCTAAAGAGATCTAAACGGATTCAACAAGAAAATAGCTATGTTCATGAAAATAGACAGAAGCGAATCAAATTTGGTTTGAACCAGAGATTTGAAATCCCAAAAATACGAAAATACTCGTACTCACAGGTATCGGAGTGAACATAGACAGAATAATCGAGGAATGAGAGACTTTGAACCAGATTTGGCTCGAGTCTCTTGAGGTTCACATCAAGCAACATAGAAATCGTATAACCAGTAGAGAGGTGAGGCCAGATAAGGCATGAAATCGAAGGAAAATCCCATGAGTCAAGAGGGGATTTTTCACGGCGGGGCTATGGTTTGAGGGGGGTGAGAGAGAAGAGAGGACCGAAGGGATCCCAAGGTAGCGGGTTGGGGAGAAATGAGGGTAGGGTTTGGGGTTTGGTACATTAAAAGGGGTCGGTTGATTTAGGGTCGTTGATCTTCGGAGATCAACGACCAAGATTAGATTTAGGCATGGCGAGTACGGGTACTTGGGTTTGGGTATGGGTTGTTGGGTTTGGGTATTGGGTTATGGGTTAGGATAATTGGGCTGGCTAGCATTGGGCAGGGAGGTCCGAAAATTTAATTTAAAAGGGCTATGTTTTAAATACCCACTTTAATTAATAAAATAATTTATAAAAATAATTATTAAATGATAAAAATGCTATTTGTATTTTAAAATGACTTAACATAATTACGTAATATTATAAAAATATAAAAATTTATTTTCCG
This sequence comes from Nicotiana attenuata, assembly GCF_001879085.1. NCBI lineage: Eukaryota > Viridiplantae > Streptophyta > Magnoliopsida > Solanales > Solanaceae > Nicotiana > Nicotiana attenuata. The sequence goes on from NW_017670751.1 coordinate 163,706, forward strand.
TGTAAATAATATAATTATGCATATATGGGCTATTATTGCAAAGTTATTGCAATTATAGCCTAAAGATACAAATAAAATTATGCATAAAATGATTAAAGCTCAATATAAATATAAATGATAAAAATTAAGCAATAAATCATTGTAAAATTATTTATGATGCAATTGGTAATTATTTAGATAATAAAATGCTGGAATAAATTAATTAAAATCCTTTTAAAATTACATACAATTATGGAAAAATACTGGTTGATGCTCATGCACTATTCTGAAAGTATATATGCTTTTTTTAAAAATATATGAGGGAAAAATTGGATATCAATAGCTGCCCCTCTTTATCCGGGAAGGATGAAAGAGTTGCCGGGTAAGAAATGATGACAGATTTTGATCCAATGGGGGTGTTTTGAAAAATATAGGCCGAACCCTGATCTCTGAGCTGCCTACATATCCCTGGTTTTACAGTAATCAGGCCATGTGTAGTTCTGGACCCAACGGTGAATGAAACCGATGGAATTATTATAGGAATAATCGTACGTTTCAGAAAAGGTTCTTTTGGGAAGGATAATATCGAATGGGTTTATGCGGAGTTATGAAGGCGAATCTGAATTCTAACGGATGTATCATGGGGCAGGTATCTGAACGGTCATGGGGTAAAGGCGAGTAATTGGTGAGAATTGGTTATGTTTGAGATAAAATCAAGATAAAAATGGTATGAGTGTAAACCAGAGCGAAAGTTGCTCCTCTTCGAAGAACGATTGCCTCCTTGATTTCCTGCAAAACTTAGAACACGATGCATGCAAATATATAGATTACTGCGAGAACTTAAACATGATGCAAATTCCCTTTGGACCATGAAGGTTGTCTTGACAGTGAATATAGCGTCCTTAGACCATGATATCCCGGTCCATGAATCATGAGATAAGGGATTCGCAGGCTAAGGAATGATGTTCTCGGGCCATGAGAATGGTGCCTATGAACCATGACGCCTTTGAATAATGATGTGCAGTATTGAGAGATCCTCAGGACATGACATGGTGTCTTCAGGCTTTGAGGATGATGCCTTTGGACTATGACGCCTTTGGAGAATTTGGCTATATATCAGCCCATGAAGTGTCGAGACATGATGATGGATCATATAAGCAAACAAGACAGAGCTTGGTCTTGCATAGAATCGGGATAAAGCTTAATCCCGGAAAAGGCAAAATAGTGCTAGGTTTCAAATAGTGTAATATTCAGTATTAGACAAGGAAAGGCAGAGCTTAGCCTTATGCAGATAGAGAGGCAGGGCTTAGCCTCATGCAAGAAAGGGAGACAGTGCTTAGTCTCATACAACGGAAGGCAGTGCTTAGCCTTATGTAGACAGGAAGGCAAGGCTTAGCCTCATGCAAGAAAGGGAGACAATGCTTAGTCTCATGCAAGAAAAGAGGGCAGGGCTTAGCCTCATGCAAGGGGAGGCAGTGCTTAGCCTTATGCAAATAGGGAGGCAGGGCTCAACCTCATGCAAATATGGAGGTAGGGCTTAGCCTCATGCAAGATTTGAGACAGGGCTTAGTCTCATGTAGAGTGAAGGTAATGCTTAGCCTTATGCAAATATGGAGGCAGGGCTTAGCCTCATGCAAGGTTTGAGACAGGGATTAGTCTCATGCAGAGAGAAGGCATTGCTTAGCCTTATTCAACTATAGAGGCAGGGCTTAGCCTCATGCAGAATTTGAGACAGGGTTTAGTCTCATGCAAATAGAAGGCAATGCATAGCCTTATGCAAATATGGAGGCAGGGCTTAGCCTCATGCAAGATTTGAGACAGGGCTTAGTCTCATGCAAAGAGAAGGCAATGGTTAGCCTTATGCAAATATGGAGGCAGGGCTTAGCTTCATGCAAGGTTTCAGACAGGGCTTAATCTCACGCAAAGAGAAAGCAGTGCTTAGTATTATACAAATATGGAGGCAGGGTTTAGCCTCATGCAGAATTCGAGACAGGGCTTAGTCTCATGCAAAGAGAAGGCAATGCTTAGCCTTATGCAAATACAGGGGCAGAACTTAGCCTCATGCAAGATTTGAGATAGGGCTTAGTCTCATGCAAAGAGAAGGCAGTGCTTATCCATATGCATATATGGAGGCAGGGCTTAGCCCCATGCAGGATTCGAGACAGGGCTTAGTCTCATGCAAAGAGAAGGCAATGCTTAGCCTTATGCAAATATGGAGGCAGGGCTTAGCCTCATGCAAGGTTTGAGACAGGGCTTAGTCTCATGCAAAGAGAAGCCAATGCTTAGCCTTATGCAGTGAACAAATAGCAAATAGGAGTAGAATATTTCTTAGCTGGAGATATATTTGTGCTTGGCGGCCTGATTGTTATGAAGGTAATGGTTTTAAGGCGAACATACTTGTGGTTTCTCTTTGTCCCTGCATTCAAAGAAAGATCGTAAGTTTTACGGGGAGGTTGGTTCGTGCCTTTGTCTGCTTGTTCTACTTTGGTTTGCTCTGGAGATCATGTTCGAGTTATCCTGGGCAACATCTGGCTACCATAGAAATCATGTTTTCGAAAAAATATACACTTATTTGATGAAATAGAGTTATTTTAGAACATAGCGGTGAATAATATCAAGTAAATTAGACGAACTAATGACTGTGACACTTTTAGAGACATTGCGGCCTTTCTTTGCGTTAGAATTTGAGGGTCCCCCTTACAATTTTGCCCCAGTTTGGTGAATGATCCTTCTTCTGTTCTGTGTGTAACAAAGTTTGTTCGATCTGCTCTAGAATTTTTGAGAATTCTCAAAATTCTGCCTAGTTTCTTAACCGATTTCTGACTGACTTGCATATGATGGTGTCGGCTGGACTTGTTCCGGAATTTTGAGGGTCCTCCTCAAAATTCTGCCCTAGTTTCTGGTTCTGGGGAAATGAAAGATTTTATTAAGATGTGACTGAACCCACAGGGCTGCCTACGTATCCCCTCTTAAACGGGAATCAGGTCAAGCGTAGTTCAGTTACATCAGGGGAGAAAATGTAAACAATCTAAACATAGTATCTCTTGACTGCATCTGAGTTGATAGGCTTTGACCAATCTTCTCCGTCCATTTCTGCAAGTATGAGTGCTCCTCCTGTTATTATCCTATGAACCATGTAGGGACCTTGCCAGTTGGGTGAAAATTTCCCTTTGGCTTCATCCTGTTGTGTGAAGATCCGCTTCAACACCAGCTGCCCCAGTTCGAATTGTCTTGGTTTGATCCTTTTGTTGAAAGGTCTGGACATTCTATTCCGATAAAGCTGACCGTGACATACTGCATTCATTCTTTTTCCATCTATGAGGACTAGTTGCTCATAACGTCTCCTTATCCATTCTGCATCACTGAGTTCGGCTTCTTGTATGATTCTTAAAGAAGCAATTTCTACCTCAGCTGGAATGATAGCTTCGGTACCGTAAACCAGTAAGTAGGGACTTGCCTAGTCGATGTACAGACTGTGGTGCGGTACCCCAATAGGGAAAAGGGTAACTTCTCGTGCCATTGTTTGTGCTTTTCTACCATCTTCCTTAGTATCTTCTTGATTTTCTTGTTGGAAGCTTCCACAACTCCATTCATTTGAGCCCTGTATGCTGTAGAGTTTTTGTGATTGATTTTGATGGTTTCACACATGGATTTCATTAGATAACTGCTGAGATTGGCGGCATTTTTAGTGATGATGGACTCGGGAACCCTGAATTGATAAACAATACGATCCCTAACAAAATCTGTGACGACTTTCTTGGTTACAGCTTTGTAAGATGCATCCTCCACCCATTTTGTGAAGTAATCGATGGCCACTAAAATGAATCGGTGCCCGTTTGAAGCAGTGGGCTCGATTGGATCGATGACATCCATTCCCCAGGCAGCAAAAGGCCAAGGTGCACTTGTTGCATTGAGTTCACTTGGTGGTACCCTTATCATGTCTGCATGAATCTGGCATTGATGGCATATTTGGACGTACCGGATGCAATCTGTTTCCATGGTCATCCAAAAATATCCCGCTCTGAGTATCTTTTTGGCTTGAACAAGACCGTTCATATATGGTCCGCTAGTTCTGGCACGTATCTCCTCGAGCAATCTGGAAGCCTCTTTTGCGTCAACACACCTTAACAATGCCAGATCAGGAGTTCTTCTATACAGGTTTCCTCCGCTTTGGAAAAAGTGATTGGACAGCCTCCGCAGTGTGCGTTTCTAAGTATGATTCGCCTGTTCTGGGTATTCTCCTTTTGCCAAATATTCCTTGATGTCATGGAACCAAGGTTTTCCGTCCGTTTCTTCTTCAACATGAGCATAGTAAGTCGGCTGATTATGGATTTTCACCGGGATGGGATCGATGAAATTCTTGTCTGAATGTTGTATCATTGATGAAAAGGTTGCTAGTGAGTCTGCGAACTCGTTTTGGACTCTTGGAACATGTTTGAATTCTATCTTTGTGAACCTCTTCATCAATTCTTGCACATGATACAAGTATGGTAGTATCTTGGTGTTTTTCGTAGCCTATTCTCTCTGAACCTAATGTACCAGAAGATCCGAATCGCCAATTACCAGCAACTCTTGTATATTCATATTGATGGCCAAATTGATCCCCACAATGCAAGCCTCATATTCCGCCATATTGTTGGTGCACGGGAACCTAAGCTTTGCGGATACCGGATAATGTTGACTTGTCTCTGATACCAAGACCGCTCCAATACCCACTCCTTTGAAGTTTGCAGCTCCATCGAAAAACATTCTCCAACCATCGTAGGCTTCAACAATGTCCTCTCCTACGTATGACACTTCTTCATCAGGAAAATACATTTTTAGTGGTTCGTATTCTCCTCCCACAGGATTTTTAGCAAGATGGTTTGCCAATGCTTGTCCTTTGATTGCCTTCTGAGTTACATAGATGATATCGAACTCACTTAACAATATCTGCCACTTGGCTAACTTCCTAGTTGGCATAGTCTTCTGAAAGATGTACTTCAGAGGATCTATTCTTGATATGAGGTAGGTGGTATAGGCACAGAAGTAATGCCTTAATTTCTGAGTTGTCCATGTGAAAGCACAGTAAGTGCGTTCTAGTAGAGAGTATCGTGCTTCGTAAGGCGTAAACTTCTTACTCAAATAATATATGGCTTGCTCCTTTCTTCATGTCTCGTCATGTTGTCCTAAAACACATCCGAAAGCCCCATCTAATGCGGACATATAGAGTAGCAAAGGTCTCCCGGGTTCTGGTGGGACTAGGACTGGTGGCATGGACAGGTATTCCTTAATTTTGTCAAAAGCCCTTTGACAATCTTTAGTCCAGCTGGTTTCAGCATCCTTCCTCAACATGTTGAAGATGGGTTCACATATTATCGTGGATTATTCTATGAAGCGGCTGATGTAGTTGAGACGTCCCAGGAAGCTCATCATGTCCTTTTTGCTCTTCTGTGGTGGTAACTCTTGGATAGACTTAACTTTGGACGGGTCCAACTTGATTTCTCGGCGGGTGACAATGAATCCCAATAATTTTCCTGCAGGAACCCCGAATGCACACTTTGCGGGGTTCAGTTTTTGAAATTGTACCTTCGTAGCCTGTCAAAGAACTTCCTCAAGTCTGCTATGTGATCTGAGGCCCTCTTGGATTTGATGATGACGTCGTCAACATACACCTCTATTTCCTTGTGTATCATATCATGGAGGATGGTCGTCATGGCTCTCATGTAGGTAGCCCCAGCATTCTTTAGGCCGAATGACATCAATTTGTAGCAGTATACTCCACACGGTGTAATGAAGGCGGTTTTTTCTGCGTCTTCTTCATCCATCCAAATCTGATGATAACCCGCGAAGCGATCTACAAAGGATTGGAGTTAATGCTTGGCGCAATTGTCGATTAGAATGTGTATACTTGGCAGTGGGAAGTCGTCCTTGGGACTTGCTCTGTTTAAATCCCGATAGTCAACACACACCCTGACTTTCCCATCTTTCTTCGGAACCGGTACGATGTTGGCTAACCAGGTTTCAACTACCCGAAGGACTTTCCCTTGATCTGCTTAGTGACTTCTTCCTTGATTTTTAGGCTCATGTCTGGTTGGAACTTTCTGAGTTTCTGCTTTACCGGCGGACACATTGGATTGGTAGGCAACTTATGAGCTACTATGGATGTACTCAGGACCGTCATGACATTGTATGACCATGCAAAAATATCCTCATATTCTTTCAGGAAACGGGTATATTCCTCTTTTTCTGACGGTAATAGGTGAATGCTTATGCGGGTCTCCTTGATGGTTTCGGCGTCTCCCAAATTGATTGCCTCGGTTTCGTCCAAGTTGGACTTAGGTTTGTTCTCAAAATTCTCAACTTCTCTGACAACTTCCTCAGGTATTTCATCATCTTCTTCTGAGTCACTATCCTTATATTGCGTTGTCTCATTACATGTCACAGTCATCGGTTCATCAGGAAAAATAATAATAATGTTGTAGAAGAAAATGTAAAAGATAATAATAAATACTAAATAAAATTGCATTAATTAAATTTTGAAAATATCCAAAACAGGTACGACTCGAAGATTAGAGCAATTATTTTGAAACAAAATGCGTCTTTAAAATAAAATACCGAAAATATCTTAAATGCCTAAAATGGCTATTAAAACAAGTCAGGCTAATCGCCAAGCTACCCAGGAACTCGACGGGCCCAGGATGGTGTGGCAGTCCAATTCTTGAGAACAGCTCCCTTCTCCACGATTTGAATGGTGAGGCTTTCTTCCTCCTCCTCCTCAACAATCACATTGCAATCCATATTCTCGTCTTCTAGAAACAAATTCCTTAACCCAGCAAAGCTTCCTGTTCTGCGGATCCCTGTATTGTATCGGCCTGGTGAAAAGTCTAACTCAGATGTGGCACTGGCTGCTCGAGAGGGTAATAAGGACCACGCCATGGTGGCGACCAATCATTATATTCTTTCCAGGTTTACGGATATCCAAGCCCAAACGTTCTGCCGTGGCATTTCAACTTTATCGGTTTGGTAATGCCCTGAAGTTTCTTCCCGAGCCCTTTGCCGGGTTCATATCCAGACCATGCCAGTATGCTTTCTATTTTGTTACTCCACTACTTGTCTTTCTCGATTGCATTGATATTCTCAATGCGGTGATAAGTTTCTCCGACCAGCCTTCTTCTATTCTCAACAACCGAGACAGTTTGACTGGTGTAAATGGGGTTACATCTGTGTCCGTGAATGATCACCTCCTGATGGTTCCATTCGAACTTCACGGCCTAGTGTAGCATAGAAGCCACAGCCCCAGCGGCATGTATCCAAGGTCATCCCAATAGAAGATTGTATGTAGCTGATATGTTTAATACTTGGAACTCAACATCGAACCAAGTTGGGCCCATCTGCAGACAAAGGTTAATCTCCCCAATTATGGCCCTCCGAGACCCATCAAATGCCTTCACATTCATACTCCCCGCTCGTATCTCATGGAAATCTTTGCCCAACCTTTTCAGAGTAGTTAATGGACAAATGTTGAGGCTTGAACCCCCATCTATTAAGACCCTGGCGATGAATTTGTCCTCATGCTGTACTGTGATATGCAGTGCCCTGTTGTGACTTAATCCTTCAGGTGGTAGTTCATCTTCGTGGAAGGTGATCTTGTGACTCTCCAGTACTTGCCCTACCATGTTGGCCATCTTTCCACTGGTGATGTTGTTGGGTACATAAGCTTCATTCAACACCTTCATCAGAGCACTCCTATGCGCCTCAGAATTTTGCAATAGCGACAGGATGGATATCTGGGGGCAAGTCTTGTTCAAATGATCAACGACAGAGTATTCTCTTTCCTGTACTTTCCTCCAAAGATCGTCTGGACCAGTTTCAATAATGGGTTGTTTGGTAGTATCTTCCTTGCTTGTTCCTCCCAAATTTTTGGGTGTATAGATCCTTGAAAGGAGGTGTGGGTGCTACTGTCACAGTGAAGGGTGTGGATACTTCTACTTCAAATGGAGCTGGTGTGGTTGCAGGTGCTGCTACTTCTATTTCGAATGGGACTGGTGTGGCTACTTCAACTTCGACTGGCGGCTGTATCTGTACCACAATAGGAGTGAGTGTGACTGGAGGTTTAGGGTCATCACCTTCCCGAATAAGCTCAATCGACCCCTCAGGATCCCACTCTTCATCAGTTTCTATCACATTTACTCTTTCACCCCTATGATCTAGAAGGGGATTGTTGCGGACATTTGGCGCAGCTTCCTTAGCTTGTATGACTTTGGTATCAATCAGGGTTTGAATCTTATCTTTCAGAGTGCGACATTCATCGATAATATGCCCTTTCATGACAGAATGGTATGCACAAGTTTTGTTTGGGTTGACCCATTGGGAGGAGTTTTCCATTGCAACAACATGAATGGGGGCGACATATCCGGCAGACTTCAATCTTTCATATAGTTGGTCAATGGGTTTGGCAGTAGGGGTGTATTGCTTGGGCGGCCTGCAATCAAAATTGGGTCTGGGTTTTGGATGGGTTGGAGGTGAATGGTAATAGGCTAGCTCGGTGTTATAGGTGTGATAGGCGGTAGCGGGTTGAGAATATCTAGGAGGTGAGGGTGGTATGTAGGTGGAGGTGTTTGGTATGTGAGTGGAGATTTTGGGCCTTGGGCCACCATTACTACCCCTACTTCTTTCTTTTTTGATATACCCCCTGACTGTAATTCTTTGTTCGTATCCTGCAGTGCCTCAAAATTGGTCACCATCCCACTCTTGATCCCTTCTTCAATCCTTTCTCCGAGTTTGATGATGTCGGAGAACTTGTGATTTTCGATTACCATTAACCTTTCATAGTATTGTGGATCCTGGGCCCTGACGAAGAATTTGTTCATCTGCTCTTCCTCTAATGTCGGCCTGACTTTTGCAGCTTCTGACCTCTATCGAGTAACATACTCACGGAAAGTCTCTATTGGTTTCTTCTTTAGATTCTGTATGTAGAAGATATCTGGTGCATTCTCTGTGTTAAACCTAAATCGATCCATGATGTCCGACGCCATGCTTACCCAATTAACCCACTTCTTGGGATTCTAACTGATATACCATGATAAGGCATCTCCAGTGAGACTCCTCATGAGAAGCTTCATGCGAATCCTTTCATCTTTACCAACACCTACGAGATTATCACAGTATGTTCTCAAATGTACCTTCGAGTCACCCATTCCGTCAAACATTTCGAACTTAGGAGGTTTGTAATCCTCTGGGCGTTCCACGTCTGGCTGAATGCGCAGATCCTCATAATTCAGACCTTTAATTCCTTTGCCTCCTTCGACACCCTGGACTCGGCTCGTGAGCTTCTTAAGCTCTTCATCCCTGTTCTTAATGAGCAAGTCCTTCTCGGAAAATTCTGGAGTGTATGGGATTGGCTGAGTGGAGTGAGGTACGGTTTCCACGTATATGGGATTGTTTTGGTGGATGTCAGGGGTTGGAGTGTAGTGGTGATCATTGGTTGAGTTTTGCGGATCTGGGATAGGCTGCGGGGTACTCCGAGGTATATGGTAAGTGGTTTGTGGGTATTGAGTAGGAAGATGTTGGTGCTGAGGGGGAGTGGGTATTGGTGGAGGATTAGGATTTTGGGGAGGATTTGCGTATTGATGGGGCGCGAGAGGATTTTGTGGACGTTGGTTTGGTGTGTTTTGAGGAGATGCTGGGTTTTGAGCAGTTTTTTGATTAACATCTTGGACATTTAGGGTGAGGGAGAGGTTTGCCAAGTTGCGGATCTGCTCAAGTTCTCCTTGCAACTCCATTATTTTCTGTTCCAATCGTAGGACCAGATCATTCTGGGTCAGAGTACTCCGACCATATGAAGTTTCAACATTCTCATCATGTACAACGTTTTCTTTCCGGATACCACTCATATAATCCATTTTAGTCTTTCCCTTGCTTTTCGGATAACTTGGAGGAGGAGGAGGTGGAGGGCCTCTAGATCTAGTATGCTGACGATGCCAGTATGTGCGAACCAACCATGGGGGATGGGAATAATCAAAATAAGGAAAAATACAAAACGTAGACAAGTCAGTAAGGATTCTAAAAAAAACATTTGCAGGATTTAAACACATATTGCAGAAACGTAAATCCGCATCCTAATTTGGGGAACCTCCTTATGCCCGAGGTAGGCCTAGCGACAAGTAGATTTGGATAGATTTAATGCAGCTAAATGCCTCATTTCATTAATGTAATAAATAAGACGAACCTAAAAACGATGATAAATAAATGAGTTACTAATGGCACCTGCCTTATTACATTTGAATTCCAACATGACTCAAAATAGATAAACCTAATCTACTTGGTCCCGGAGGGACCTTCCCCATATTTGGCCCTCTTGGCTCCATCAATCAGATTCCCCAGGTCGTGCATGTCCAGCAGCAGGTATGCCCTTGCTACATGTCCTCCTTCGTTGCCTTCTGCATTCTGACAATCTACGACCCTTTTCCTCATCTTCCCTTCTAGTTCCATTAGACCCTGCTCCAAGTTCTCCAACCTTTCCGCCGACCTTATAGCCATTTCTTTCCACTTGTCGATTGATTCCCTGTCGAATTTGTGTTGCTCCAGATGCTTGGATTCGGAATCAAGGACCCTCTTGCGTAGCCTCTCATACTTCACTTGTGCTTCAGCGACTTCATCTATGACCCTGTATCGTTGACCAACCGTTGGCTCGAATATTCCTGCTATGTCATTTACTAACCATGATGGGTAGAAGTACACATGACCGGCGTGATATCGATCTGGCTTGATGGTGTCCTTTTCCACGATAATCTTCAAGTGCCACATGTGTCGGGCCTCAAATTTGTATGGAATGGCGTCACCTGAAAATCGGCTCTGTAGTGACTCATTTTGGAGACTCGTGGTATGACTTGTTTTCTACCAGCTTGACTCATAACCCTGATAGGAACATAGGGATATATTCCCCTTAACCCAATCAACATCAAATGCGGAACATCCCTGGATCTGATGATGAATTCATTGGTAGGGAACCACTCGAATATCCATTGAACCTAGTCCTCGGTCAAATTGTTGAAAAACGGTGCCCATTCTATAGCATTCTCTTGTTGTGCAAATCTATCTAGGATAAAGGTCATTCTTTTAGGATGGTGGAAAGCGATGTGATCGTTCCATGGTCTCCGTGGAAAATCTTGGCGGCACTGACCCTCTGAAGATGTTCTGACAACCAAATCTGTAGTAGCAAGTTACAACCCTCAAAGTGTTTGAACCCTTTCTTGCAACGATCCAGAGCCCGATATATGTCTGGTTCAATCAACGGGACAATAGCATAGGTTTGTCCTTCAATTCCCTCCATCAAAGCTCTGGTTACCATGGCCAACCTGCTGTGAATTCTTTCCCCTTGGCTTGGGAACACTATCATACCCAGAAAGCAGACAATGAATACAAAAACCCTGTGATGAGTCCAACCTAGGGAAGTGAAAGAAAATTCATCATGAAAGATACGGTAAGATTTGTTTTGTCCGCATTATTCATAGACGAAGTCAAGGGGTATGTATGACTTCTTCAATCACTCCAAGTCCTCATTCTTTCTCAGGCCCATCATTTTCAGAAACCCCGTAGTATGCGGTTTTTCGGTACTAGTAAACCGGGACTATCCCATGGTAATCCAGCAAACCCTCCGATTTCCTCCAGGAGAGGAGTCATTTCTATGTCACCAACACAGAATAAAACTCTTTCTCCGTCCCAGAACATAGTAGCAACTTCGGTCAACATGTTATTTGGTTGGATGTCCAATAAGGAAGGTAAATTTCCAAGAACCCTTTTCACGTGATTTTTATTGCTTGGCGAAAGATTTTCCCAACAGTCCAGCAACAGCGGTGGTATAGTTCGGACCATGCCAAACCTGGGGACTTCGTGCCTCATTTTTTGCAAAATAAACAGAGTTAGATCCTTGCCCCCTCCGGATTCGACTACTTACACATTAATGATTAGCATGTCGGCATTTTATCTCTCCGAATAATGCACATATCATGATTGCATCCATTGGGATTATAGAAATCCCGGTGGACTTTGGACAAGGATTTCCTAGAGGGTTATTATGTGGATAGCATATTAACCCCGGCTAGAATTGACCATGATGCATGTACAATTACTATCAGGGCAAGGTTTCTATAGAAGTCTAGACTGGTACCATCAAGCGGACAACTTGAGAGAGAAAGTCACGGAACCGCCGACTGCACCGCTGAGCGACTAGTTTTATCGCAAATAAGCCTTTCCAAATTTAAAGGGTTATTTTAGGAAGAGCACGGACACTCATCAAGTGCCGCTATGGTATTAGTACGCACGAGTGGAATATGATATTGAGCATGGAGTTATGCAAAAAGAAAACAATACGTTCTCAAGTATTTGCATGATGAATAACGATGAAATGTGATATTTAATAATTGTAAAGACATTTAAGAAAAGAAAAACAAGGTGATAAGTCAGTTTCCATAGTAAAAGTGATAAAGCAGGGGAAGGAGATCATAAATGAATAAGGGTACACAAATAAATTCACATAAAATGGGAAGGGTGTGCAAGTATTAACGACATGCTTAAAGACTAATTCATAGACAAGTTCGTTACGGTAAGAGCCTAAAGATATCCCCAATAGAGTCGCCATGCTGTCGCGCCCCCTTTTCTCGCGAAATCGGGTTTCGACATTTCTGGGACAACTCATTTCCTTTAGGGATGTGGTAAGGGATTTGAAGAGTCGCCACCTAACGGTTTAAGGTGCGTTAGGGCACCTAGAGCAGTTAACTCATGAAACTAGCTTACATCACCAGAGATTGCGTAAGGGCTCAAAATTACCTTGAGGGGAAGGTGTTAGGCACCCCTCGAGGTCCACAACGGTGGGTCTCGTCCGAACATAAATTAAGCGAATTAGTCTTAAAAGGGGAGAAAAACAAATTAGACAGATACAATATTCAACTTATTTTTATATAGGAGTACAGGGGGTGGACCTAAGTTTTTTAGTCTACAGGATCCATCCGTGCAATGCTTTGCAACTCCCTCAAGTCGGGGTTTTACTCATAGCATTAGTGCATGGACTATCATTTTCTTTACTACCCAATTACTATCTTTCAGTCGTTACCTAAGCGTTCTAATAGCTTCTAACTCATGCCTTATGTGTGCATTACCCGTCCCTTACCTATGGTCCTAGAGGTATTTAGGACCTCTATGTAGGGTGGTTGTAGACTTACCTATGTTGCTTAAAAATGAGAAAAGCTAGGTGATAAACAAAATTCCAATAGGACTATCATGTAAGGAGCAAATAAGGGCTCATATTAACCTCCACAAGTAGACAACAAAATCACGCAGTTAAATCAGCAGATCTCGTTAATTTAGGATCCTATAGGCAGGGATGTCTAGATGAGCAGAAACAGACTGCAAGACAGCATTTTATTAAGGCGGGCATCGGGACCTATCAATTTGCCTACTGATTTTTATTAAGCCTTGAATTTCGGCACTTTCAAGCAGTAAGATATCACAGTTTTAAACCCCAGAATCGTTGATAACCCTACAGATTTGCCCAAGTGATATACAATCCTATAGGCATGGTATCTGCAACTGTTAATTATAGACCTATAACATGGTTTCTAAGCAAGTTACTGATTTTAACCCATAAAGACATGTTTTATCCCTTTTAGATCCTGTAGGCGTGATTTCTAAGTTGCAGAATTAATTTAACTCCTACAGACAAGATTTCTAAGCTTACAAACTGATTTCACCCTACAGGCATGATATCAGTTAGTTTGAATCCTATGGACATGATTTCTAGGTGTTGATCTGATCCCTTTTATTCCTATAGACATGGTATCTAAGTTGAAGCTGATTTTTATTTCCTATAGGCATGAAATCTACTAATCACGTGTGGGCAAAATTTTAAGCATATTGCCAAGAAAGTTTGTTAATTCACACAAATTGAATCCTATATACACGATCACTAATGCACGTTGAGATTGGAAATATATGTGGATCCTATGAACATGATTTCTAATGTAGAGTTAACAGGGGACCTATAAGCAGTATCTCTAGTATGCCAAAAAAATGTGGAAATACAGAGTCAGAAACAATCAGAAAAATCATATAGGCAGGATCTCTACAAGTATGTCATTCACATAATACAATAAACCTATAGGCAAGATTTCTACCCGACTTTAACAAAGATATAAGGAACCCCCCCCCCCCCCAGCTTTAACTAATAAGCCCCAAATCTATTTTTTACAGAGATTATTACAGCCCGGAATGAATAAATTATATAGCAGTATCCATTACACAACAGGGAGCCTTCATAGGCCCAATATGAACCGGGGAACCAGGCCTTCAAACATAGCAACTTTGAAGCATAATGGTAGTCCATCCATATCATATAAAATTGGGCTCCTGGTGTGTCAAAGTTCCCAAGGGCCTCAAGGACCCCGGGCAATGCTCACACCAGGACCATACTCAAAGAAATAGTTCATAGAAGATTGGAAGACCAGCCCCCAATGTGTCAGAGTTTAGAGGAATCTCAGACCCTAGGTAGTGCTCATACTGAGGGTGGTAGGAACCTAAAGGACTAAGAGTAGCAATTTGAAAACCAGTACATAGAGGGTAAGGGGAAAGTTTTAAAAAATAGCTAATTTTCAGAAGGGTAAGGGTAAGGGGGACAGATTTAGAAACCAGTGCATACAGAACAGTAATAGAACTGCACATAAAAAAACTCATGTTCAACATATAATTCAACTAAGTTGATATTTGTTCAAACTAGATACTCATTCCAGCATTTAAAGTAATCACAAAAGCAAGGATACTTGAACTAACATACAGAATTAGCCACACATTACATGCTTGCAGTATCTAACAATAGTCAGAACAGGGAGCATACAGCTGAATTGGACAGGGTTTCACATTATTGGAGATAACTTAGTTTAGTATTATCACTAAGTGGAATCATACAGTCATATGGCAAAGAAAATCATGCTGAAGATTGAAACAGATTTATCAAATAAAGCATGGAGAACAAAATAGTAGGAGTTAAGGCATACCGGTTGAGAAGAAAGCAAATAGGAATGCAATAGCAGTTAAAATCCAGAGAATTTGGCCTTGGCTTTCAGCCGGCCAAATAAGAGCCACTTAGTGCACAAATCAGAACAAGAGAGTAAAGAGAGAGCTTAAGGTTTTGTGAGAACAGAGAATTCGAGAATGGTAAATTTGTTTAGTTGAAAGGTTGTCAAGCGTGTTCAAAATCAGAACAAGGGAAGGGTTTTTATGGCATACAATAGAGTAAAACAAATAAGGTAATGAACCAATCACACACAAATAAGGTATGAAATTCAATTTACAATCAATTAAAGTTAGCATGAATCATTTAACAAGACAGAATCGAGTAAGTATCACTTAATTTAAGGAAAATCTCACACGGAATCAATCAGTAATTAAGAATAAGATTAAATAAGGTAAGAACTAATTCCAACATAAATTAGGATCAGAACACAAAATCAAGCCGGTAGAACGGATACTTAAGCACATAAATAAGGTAAGAACAGGTAAAATCTTAATGAGGCAATACTCGTACTAAAAGGAAAGCTGATTCCCAAGCCCTAATTTAGGTAAGTAGAATTAATTAATACCTAATTAACAGCATTAAAGGTAAACGAACAAAAGATAGTAGAATAAATGGTCAAATAATCGAAACCCTAAGAAATACAAAGACATATAGATGGAGCTTGATTAAATCGAGTAAAAATCAGTCAAAAAAGTAAACAAGAAAATCAGAGATGAAAACATTTAAATTCTAAAACCTTTTTTTGCAGAAATCCATCAGAAATCAAAACCATAGCTTTTAGGGTAAATGAAATTGGTCAATAATAATAGTATAAACAGAAAATTTTAAGGGAGAAATACTAAACAAACATAAAATCGCTTCAGATCTAAAGAGATCTAAACGGATTCAACAAGAAAATAGCTAGGTTCATGAAAATGGACAGAAGCGAATCAAATCTGGTTTGACCCAGAGATTTAAAACCCCAAAAATACGAAAATACTCGTACTCAGAGGTATCAGAGTGAACATAGACGGAATAATCGAGAAATGAGAGACTTTGAATCAGATTTGGCTTGAGTCTCTTGGGATTCACATCAAGCAACATAGAAATGGTATAACCAGTAGAGAGGTGAGGCCAGATAAGGCATGAAATCGAAGTAAAATCCCATGAACCAAGAGGGGATTTGTGACGGCGGGGCTAGAGTTTGGGGGGGGGGGGGGTGAGAGAGAAGAGAGGAGAGAATGGATCCCAAGGCGGCGGGTTGGGGGGAAATGAGGGTAGGGTTTGGGGTTTGGTACATTAAAAGGGTCGGTTGATTTAGGGCAGTTGATCTTCTGAGATCAACGACCAAGATTAGATTTAGGTAGGGCGGGTACGGGTACTTGGGTTTGGGTATGGGTAGTTAGGTTTGGTTATTGGGTTATAGGTTAGGATAATTGGGCTGGGAGGTCTGAAAATTTAATTAAAAAGGGCTATGTTTTAAATACCCACTTAAATTAATAAAATAATTTATAAAAATAATTAATAATTGATAAAAATGCTATTTGTATATGAGAATGATTTAAAATTATTACTTAATATTATAAAAGTATAAAAAAATCATTTTCCATGTAAATAATGTGATTACGCATATATGGGCTTTTATTGCAATTATAGCCTAAAGATACAAATAAAATTATGCATAAAATGATTAACGCTCAATATAAATATAAATGATAAAAATTAAGCAATAAATCATTGTAAAATTATTTGTGATGCGATTGGTAATTATTTAGATAATAAAATGCTGGAATAAATTAATTAAAATCCTTTTAAAATTACAGAAATTATTTAGATAATAAAATGCTGGAATAAATTAATTAAAATCCTTTTGAAATTACAGGAAATTATGGAAAAATACTGGTTCATGCTCATGTACTATTTTGAAAGTATATATGCATTTTTTAAAAATATATGAGGGAAAAATTAGGTATCAACAGTAGTCCCAACTGGAATGAAATATGCGGACTTAGTCAGCCGATCCACAATCACCCAAACAGCATAAAACTTCCTCAAAGTTCGTGGGAGCCCAACTACAAAGTCCATGGTGATACGCTCCCATTTCCACTCTGGAATCTCAAGCCTCTGAAGCAATCCCCCCGTTCTCTGATGCTCGTACTTCGCCTGCTGACAGTTCATGCACCAAGCTACAAACCCCACTATATCTTTATTCATCCTCCTTCACCAATAGTGTTGCCTCAAGTCCTGATATATCTTTGCGGCACCAGATGAATGAAGTACCCCGAACTATGGGCCTTCTCAAGAATCTACTCACATAGCCTATCCACATTGGGCAAACAAATCCGACCTTGCATCCGCAACACCTTGTCATTCCCAATGGTAACCTTCTTGGCAATGCGGTTCTGAACCGTGTCCTTGAGGACAAGCAAATGGGGGTCATCATACTAATGCTCTCTTATGTGATCATATAAGAAAGGCCGAGAAACCACACAAGCTAGAACCCGACTAGGCTCCGAAACGTCTAACCTCAAAAACTGATTGACAACGGCCTGAACATCTGATGAAAGCGGTCCCTCGCCAATAGGAATAAATGAAAGGCTACCCATACTCACCGTCTTTTTACTCAAGGCATCGATCGCCATATTGGCCTTCCCGGGAGGATATAGAATGGTAATATCATAGTCTTAAGCAACGCCAATTATCTCCGATGCCTCAAATTTAGATCCTTTTGCTTGAACAAGTGCTGGAGACTCCAACGATCTATAAATACCTCACAAGACACACCGTAGAGATAATGCCTCCAAATCTTAAATGCATGAAAGACGACTGCCAACTCCAAATCATGAACAGGGTAGTTCTTCTCATGAGGCTTCAACTGGCGTGAAGCATTAGCAATCACTCTACCCTTCTGCATCAAGACACACCCAATACCAATCCAATAAGTGTCACAATACACTGCATAAGAACCCCATGCTGAAGGCAAAACTAGAACTGGAGTTGCGGTCAAGGCAGTCTTTAGCTTCTGAAAGCTCTCCTCACACTCATCTGACCACTTGAATGGAGCACCCTTCTGGGTCAACTTGGTCAGTGGTGCTGTAATTGACGTGAAACCCTGAACGAAGCAACGATAATTTCCGGCCAAGCCGAGAAAACTCCGAATCTTAGTAGCTAAAGATGATCTGGGAAAACTATGAACCGCCTCTATCTTCTTTGGATCCACCTTAATCCCCTCACCGAATAGCACGTGCGCCAAGAATGCCACTGAACTGAGCCATTACTCACACTTAGAGAACTTGGCATAAAGTTTCTCCTCCCTCAATCTCCGTAGTTCAATCCTCAAATGTTGGGTATGCTCATCCTGGGTACGTGAGTACACTAGGATATCATCAATAAATACTATGACAAAAGAATCAAGATATGGCTAGAATACATTGTTCATAAGGTGCATGAATGTTGCTGGGCATTGGTCAGCCCAAATGACATCACAAGGAACTCATAGTGACCATAGTGGGTCCTGAATTCCGTCTTTAGTATATCCGAGTCCCGAATCTTCAACTGGTGATACCCCGACCTCAAATGAATCTTAGAGAACACTCTAGCTCACTGAAGCCGATCAAATAAGTCATCAATGTGTGGCAAAGGATATTTGTCCTTGATTGTAACTTTGTTCAACTGCCTATAGTCGATGCACATCCGCATAGTACCATCCTTATTATTCACAAACAGAAGTGGTGCATCCCAAGACGACATAGTCGTTCTTGAACTTTTGCAAAGAGAGGTTTTGCGATGTATTATGCGATCGCAGAATAGGTTTGCGGACCGCATAGTGGCCGCAGACCCAGGCAGAAAATTTTGGTCCCTCAGGGCCGCATTCCGCGGCCATTCCGCGAGCCGCATCGCTGATATGCGGTCGCATATGCGACTGTAGTTCTGTGTCGGGGATCCAAAATTCTAATTTTTTTGACCCGAATCCAAGTGGCTAAAACAAATGTTATAGCTCATTTTAAGCATATTTCTGGTATCTTAGAGTGAGAGAAAGGGGTCTTAGAGTGAGAGGGTGATCTTCATCAAGTTACTCCATCAGTTCTTGCTTAACCACCTTGAAGATTAATAAGAGAGGCACCTAGGTCTCCTTCCCAAGGTTAAACTTTTCTCACCCAAGCTCTTAATTCAAAATTGTAACTATAATGGGCCAATTGTAAGAAAAATCCATGAGAGATGGGAGTGATTATCTTGCATGCATGTATAATCAAAGAGTGTAGGAGGATTTTGCGGTAAAAATGTTAAAGAATGGGGTGTGGGATGATAGAATCTTTCATAAAAAAGGGCTTAAAAACATAATGCACACCTAGTGCTTGATAATGTGCTCAAATGAGCTAGAATGTTGATCATCTCTCTAATTTTTGGTTGAACTTGTAATTTTCATAAAACAGATTGAAGTTGCTAAGAGTTCATGACTTATTGTATGATTTTACGGAAAGCTCAATTGAGGTATGTATGGCTAAAACACCTGATAATGGCATTGTTAAAATCAACACTGATGGGAGTGCAATGACTAATGCTGGAAAAATTGGAGGTGGTGTTATCATCAGAGACCACCATGGTCAATTCGTTCCTGCAATGTCCATTCCTTTAGGGCAAGGTACCAACAATTATGCTGAAACTGAAGCAGCCAGGTTAGGAGTTCAATGGTGTTTGGACAATGGAATTCCCAAAATCCATCTGGAAGCAAACTCAGCACTTCTAGTCAGATGGTCGATAGAGGATAATGATCCTCCCTGGGCATTGAATGTGAAGATTTCCCAACTTAAGATTTTGTTCTCTCACTTTGTGGACTTCAAAGTCTTTTATGTATATAGAGAAGCAAATTGCCCTGCTGATTCTCTCTCAAAGCTCATCCATGGCCTCAATACATTGACAAATTTCACCACTGCTTCTTCACTCTCTTCTCACATCATGTACCCCAGCCTTCAGGCACAAGAAAACAACCAGTCTAATGGTATCTTCACAAACTACAAGCTCCTCTTCTACATCCCATGGTTATGGTTGAATTTACTACAAGGAAGGGGGCACAGTTATCAGTCCAAATGATGATCATAGGGAAACAGTTGAGGGCAACCCCTGTCCATGCTAATCTTTGTTTCTTGTTTGCAGGTTCCTCTGTTGTACGACTGCACAACCCATTGGCTTACTCCCAGAGTGTGGTATTAATAGCACTGTTGTTCAAACTCCTGAGGGCAGGCCAATGGTTTGAGGCAGTACACAACACACACAGAGCAACAGTCCAATTCAAGAATCAACGCCAACACATGATAGTCTTTCTACACAATAACCACAACAAGCCATCACACATGCCAATCACCTTCATAACAATCACCAGTACATACCCCCTTCTTACAACACACCATCACCATAAATCAATTCCTAGATCCTTTAAAAATAAGAATAACATCCAACTTCACATCCATTCACCCTCATTTCTAGCCAAAATCCAACAGATCCAACACTATATCCCCAAATACCAACCTCCGGATCATACACCTCCCTCCAATTGCATTAGTCTACACAAGAACCTGACTGCAGACATCAATAAACCACAGGAAAAAAGTTGATAAAAAAAGCATGGCAGAAATGCCAACCTTTTCTCTAACTCTGTTTTCTTTTTTGCAGGTTTTTCCATAATCTTAATCTCAAATCAATTGATATGTTCTGCAGGAGTGGTATTAACATTTATGATGTTCATTCTTCTCCAAACATATCAATTGAGAGATCCAGATCCTCCATGCTGTAGTGTCAACTCTCAGACACTCACAACAATCCTCACCACGGCCAAGAGAAAAGCTGTAGCTGCAGAAGCAGAAACTGAAGGCCTTGCTGTAGTTCCCTGTTGCTGTTTACTACTGAGATCTAACAGACCTCTTATTACTAGCACCGAAGCTCATCACTGTAGCATCATAACTAGGAGCAATTATGGAATTCATCCATCAAAACACCCTCCCTCCCACAGCAACAATCAGACAACTTACTTCAGTACACATAAGAACCTGAAAGTAATTTTCCAGAAACAATCCAAAATGCTCAAGTCATATGCAACCCCTCCCCACTCATACCAAACTCCAATCACCACATAACTTTTGTTTCTAGAACTTATAAGAACGTGGAAACAAAGCACCTTTCCCACACTATGGAGCTATAATGCTCCTTTTTTTACTTTGAATAGGCTAAGTAAATTGCTGATTTTTCAGTGTGCGGTATTAGCATTACAAATGCTCATTCTACTGAAAAGGCATCAATTCACCATAGTCCATCATGCTCCACTTATTCACCTGAGGCAGTCACCCAACCATTGGCTACACGCAGCAATCACAACACTGCAGCTGACATCTCACAAGTAGTCAATTTCCCTCTCTTCAGACCTCCTGTATTTGATTCACTTAGAGTAGGCCAATACCCAGACATGTCATCAGCAACAGGCATACCTACAACAAATTGCAGTAGGTACATCATGCCAGTTGAAGCATCATAAGCAGTCAACTACATGCTCTTCAGCTTCTATGCAGTAGGCCCCAGCATAACCATAAAGAAAGTCAGCAGCAGGTACAGACTAGGGAATCAGACCTTGTTCCCCTGCTTTTGACCACCTTCATCCCTCAGCAACAACAAGCCATAAACTCCAGCAGACAGTACAGCATTCTGAAGCGTTCATCCCAGACTGCAGGTCTAAAGTTCAGAATACAAGAAGCATGACAGTGTTCATTATCTTCTGTCAGCAACATCTTGCAGCAGCAACTAGTCAGCCCAATCTCATGGGCCTTTTTGATACCTGTCTTCAACCTTGCTTTCTTGGACATCAATGTCAAAGCAAGATTAAAGACACTTCCATCCATCATCATGAGATTTTTGCCACATACCATAGGGAACATCTACTTTAATTTCAGAAGTAAAATCTGTTGTACATGGAAGAAAATCCCCCAACACATCTCTCAAGTAGATTTTTAGGATCAATTGCGCAATTTTGTATAGATGACCTATGTTTACTTCACTTTGTTTTTGTATATCCATTTGTCTATCACTTTAGGATAGACAACTGGATGCTCATTAAGGGTCTAACTCATCACATTTCTCAGGATTCACTTGGATACCATGTTTGGGTTATCAAGTGTAGACCCATCGTAATCTTGGAGGTCAGGTTTAGGTCACCATCCATTGTTGAAATTTATGTTATATTAATGAAAACTAACCCTAGGCACACTGCCTAGCAGACTTTGATAATTAATGAAAAAAAAAACCTTGGTCCAGGCAATTTGTGTAAGTTCCAAAATTGATCGATGTAAAAATTGCTATTCCAAATGTGCTTGTGTTGCAAGAATATATGTGCAATGTGTGTCTCAATGCTCTCTTGTGCTATCTTGTTATTTGATGATGTGTTAAAGATATGGAATATGTGCTAAAATGCCTAGACTTCAAGTCGATTTTGAATAATGATTGTTGTGCCAAAGTATGTGGAAGCCTCTATACACCTACGATTTATAATTGCTCTCGTGTGTACTTATTATCTTGTATTGAAAGGCTTGTTGTTGAAATCAATAATAATGTGAAATGTGGGGAAAAGAACTTGGATTATGAAATGCGGCCAAGTGCCAAGTATGGTGTAATAATTGTGGCCTCAAATGCTGATGAATTGATATATGTGAAAGAAATATGAAATGAGATGATTGATGAAAAATGGTAAGGTCCTAGGTGAGACGGTCTAGCCGATTGGGCCGTGATCGGACGCCATGCCGCACACATAGTGGTAATGTGCTGGATATTGAAACTGGAATTTGAGAATGAAATTGCGATTGTGGTAAATGTCTCAAATGAGACGACCTAGCCGATCGGGTCGTGATCGGACTCCGCATAAGAAAGCGGTGGTATTGTGGATGATTGTGTAACAGTATTAAAATTTCCCAACCTAAAGCTATGGAAAGTACTTGAAAGCTTATGTGATCCTTAATTTGATGATGTGGTATTGTTTAAGGCTTTTGTTGATCTTTATGATTACTTCCTTCATGTATCATTGTTCTTTCCAATGAGATGGTGTTCAGTTATACATACTAGTACCATTCAACGGTACTAACATCCTTTTTGCCGGGGGCACGACGTCTTAAATGGATACACGTGGTTCCATAGCAGGAAGTGCTGACCACATTAGCAGTACATCATCCCCTTCGAGCAGCTTTGGTGAGCCCCATTTCATTTTGGGGTTACGTATCCTTTGTTCATGTTTTTCCCATGTTTTGAGGTATTGTCGGGGCCTTGTTGCCAGCGTTGTCATAACTCACTTTTGTATCTTTAGAGGCTCCGTAGACACTATGTGGGTTGTATATGGGTGTTGGAAGGGTCAGCGAATTATGTTGTGTTTTGGACTCATGTTCCACTAATTCATAAGATGTATGTATGTTGGAAACATAACAGTGATGTAACCAATGAAATGGCTTAGTAAATGTGTATATATATGATCTCCTATTGTCTAAATAACGAAAGCATGTCTTCTATTGATCGTAAGTGAGTTAGGTTGAAAGTGTCTAACAGGCTTGCTCGGCCGGGTTCACTCGATTGAGCGCCGGTCGCGCCTCCCGAGGTTGGGGCGTGACAAAAAAGTTGACAAAGTTTCACAAATTTTCGCTTTGATTGACATGATTTTAATGTTAAAATCTAAGATATATTTCTCGCGCCCCTTTTTCTCGCGAAATCGGGTTTCGACTCTTTTAAGGAAGGGTTTTAAGAGTGAGAGTCGCCACCTAAAGGATTAAGGTGCGTTAGGGCCCCTATTTGTAGATAACTCTGTTTAACCAGTTTGTGTCACCAAAGATCGAGTAAGGGCTCGAAATTATCTCAAAGAGAAGGTATTAGGCACTCTTCTAGGTCAACAACTGTGGGTCCCGACCGAACTCAATTATATGAATTAGTTTATGTGATCAAAGATAAGAAAAACAAGGAACCTGGTAAATTCATTATTAAACACAAATAATTGATTGAAAGACAAGGTGGGGGGTCCTAAATTTTTTAGCCTAAAGGATGACCCCGTGCAACATAAATAATACTTCGTAACTCCCTCAAGATGGGGTGTTACTCTATTATTCAGCGGGCACAAACTATCATCTCTTGCTACCCGATTACGATTACTATCTTTAAGTTGTTACCTAAAGCGCACTAGTTGATTCTAAACCGTACCCTATGCGTGCACTACCCGTCCCATGCCTATGGTCCAGGAGGCTTTGGACCTCTATTTAGGTAGTTCTAGACCATAACTTAGGTTGCTCAAAAGGGAAAAATACTAAGCGACAGACAAAACAGTAGGACTTTCATTTAAAAGCGAATAAGAGCTAAAGTTGGCCTCCGCAATTAGACAACAAATGCACGCAAGTCAGATTAACAAAGACAGTTACTAATTTTAGATAGGTAAGATTATAGAAACCTATAGGAAGGATCTCTATATGAATCTGGATTTATATGGGCGGACAGTTATGCGCAAAAGCCGTTATATTTTGCAAAAAAAACCTGTATGATTTGCCTATTGATTTTAAACATAAGGAAATTAAACCAATAGGCATGATGTCTAGAAGTTTTACGTGATAATAAACAGTGGCAAGTCACAAAAATAGGTCCAGAATTATTTGTTTGAAACCTATAGGCATGTTTTCTAGTGAAGGCAACAACACAATATTTGGAACTCATGAATAAACGGGAAGAAATGATAATTAGGTTGATTCAAACCTATAGGCATGCTTTCTATAATCTATTCCAATTGTAGATCCTATGGACATGATTTCTATAATTGTAAACAAAACAACATGTGAATGAGGTTTTGCATACACATTGAATATACAATTCCCTATAGACATGGTTTCTAATGCGATCAAACCGAATATTGATCCTATAGGTAGGATTGCTAACATATAACGGCCGAACATAATAGGATACCTATAGGCATGCTTTGTAACACACAATAGCTGAACATGCAATAGCATACTGTTGAACCTATAGGAAGGATTTCTACCCAATTTGTTGCAAGTATACGAAAATCTCTTTCCCAATTTCACTAACACCCCAAAATGTTATTACAATAATTATTACAGACTCATAAATGAATGTAGTGAATAATAGAATAAGTATAACTATAGGGAGCCTACAGCATGCCCAAATACACCTGGACATGCCAGGCCTTCAAATCACAATAGCTCCAGAAGCCCATGTTCATATATACAACATGACCGGTGGTGAGTGATTTACCCATGTTCAAGGATAAGCATACAGATCCCGAATCTTTAGTATGTTAGAGTTTCCAAGGGCTGCAATAACCCAAAGTAGTGCTCACACTAGAGAAATTGATCATAAGCAGTTCAAGGAAGACTAGGGACCAAATCCTAGTGTGTTAGAGTTCACAAGGGTCTCACATGGACCCCGAGCAGTGCTCACACTAGGGAGGTCAGTGGTAAGAGTCTTGGTAGCCTTGGCTTTCTGCCGGCCAAGAATGATAGGTTCAGAATAGCATAGGTAACAAATGAGAGAGAGAGTGGGCAATGGTTAAGGGGCAGAAGTTGAGAACACAGAGCAGCTTAGAAGGAGGTTCAGCAGGACTAAGAAACAGATTCAGCAAGATTTCAACACTTAGTAAAGTAACACATAACAACCACATATTGATAGAGTTATGGGAGAAACAATTTTACAAGATTGACAGAAATTACCAAACAACTTGAAAACCTAAGAGGTCTAAATTATGCTAAGTATACATCTTAGCGTCATAAGATAAACATGTTAACCTTCATCAGGAAGCAAGACATAATAGGAAGAACACATTATGACAAACCGAGTAATCACTGATGTAACAAAGATTAGGTGAGCCAAAGACATGCTGAAGGACATGTTAACATGGATACAAGATCATAATTGATAGAAAGGCCTTAATACTGATGTAAAGACATTATATATGCAATACAAACGTTGCAAAGATTCAGAGCAATATGACCAAGTGAACTCATCTCATATAGCACATGTAGGTATTCTCGTATTGACACAGTAGACTTATTAACTAAAGAAGGTCCAGGCTGTGTTAGGGATTTATCATGAAGCAATTCAAACAAATTGAGATGACTATTATAAAACCTTAAACAATCACTAAAGGGGTGTATGAAATCAAGTGAACATGCTGAGTGATAAAAATAGCAAAGAAACATGTCATAGTTAACAAAGGGAGTTCTAACACAAGTCATTACATATGTGAGGCACATTATTGAGATTCAAGACGAAGCAAGTAGGCATATTTAGGAACATTTAGGCACTAACACACTAGGTAAAAGAGTTTAGGAGAAGATTAAATGCTAAGAGACTTAAACCAAATGCAAAGTTGACATAGTCATGTATAAAAAAACCCAGAAACACACTTGGCCATGAACATCAGAGATGAGAACATATGCAGATCATAGATACATAGGAACGAAACTACGAAGTCCAGTAACTCACCAGTTAAGCGAAGAACAAGAAAAATAAATGTCCACAGTAATCTGAATATCAACAAGAGCAAGAACCCAGAATTTCAGTGGCCTTGGCTTTCTGCCGACCAAGAACCAGAGTATAGAACAAGTTAATGAAAGAACCATATAACAAAGCTTCAAATTTTAGTGAGATTATTGCGATTCAGGTCTGTCCTAAAGGGTAAAGGGGAGGGGATTGTATAGTAGTATAGATTGAACGAGTAAACAAGGAAAACTGTAAAATCAAACACAAATAAGAAGCAATAACATACAAAATCAATAAGGAATCGAATTTGGGAAAAAATAAGTAAAACCTAGTTTTTTTAGGAAAAAAAAATATCAACGGGATATACATAAAAACAGTAGCATAAGATGAATATAGACACAAATAATACCCAAAATCAGAGAATCGAACCAATTTTGGTCCGATCTAAAGATATTTGTAAACCCTAATTGAGGGTAAGTAACAATTAACAAGAGATACAGAAAATATTCGTACTTACAAAGAGCAAATGATGAACATAGACGGAATAAACAGAAAAGTCAAGGATTTGAACCAACTTTTGTTCGATTCTTACAAGATCTGCTTGCCATGTTTAGGCAAGTAGTATAGAGAAGGACCGAGTACCAGGGAGAGGTCATATATGGCAAGAATCGGCCATGGAATCCCATGTTAGGTGGGATTAGGAGAGGGATTTTGGGGGAAGACGGCTAGGGTTTGAGAGATGAGAGATGAGAGGATTCAAGGGCGGGCGGACGGGTGAGAATGACTAGGGTTTGGGGGTGAAGGTGTAATTAAAAAGGGGAAAATAACGAGGGCAAGATCAACGGCCAAGATTCAAAACAGTGAGTGGGACGGGTCATCAAACGGGTCACGACCGGGTGAGGGGTTGGGCTGATTGGTCTTGGGCCAGGGGTAATTGGGCTTATTTGGGTCCAATTTTTGTTTTGAGAATGAGCTATTATTTAAATACCCAAAAATTCAATAAAAATAATTTATAAAATGCTTAATAAATAAATAAAAATATTATTTATGCAGTAAAATGATTAACAATAATAATTTGGCATTATCAAAATATAAAAGGCTAATTTGACACAAATGGTATAGATATAAAGCAATTATACGTGAATATAGGCTATTATTGCAAAATTAGGTAAATAGCTTAAACTATGCAAACATAATTATATGGAATAAAGGAAAAATATTATGAAACATATATGAGGATGCAAAATAGTAATTTGGATGATTGAGTCATCATAAAATAATTTGAAGGAATAATTAATAATTATTCCAGTAATTTAAATGCAAAAAAATTAATTTAAAGCTCTAAAAATTATAGAAAATGCTTGTATAGGGTTATAATCCAAAATAATGATGCAAATATACTATTTTGTATATATATATATATATATATATATATATATATATATAGAATTTGAAAATATGAGGAAAAAATTGGGTATCAACAGTATTGATGGAATATGATTAAAAACAGATTAGAATAACTTACTCAATGTTTGTAGATGAAAATCTCCTCTCCAAATCGCTTCCTTCCGAGTCTAGGTTTCTAAAATGAGAGAATGTGTTGAAAAATCTCATCTCCCACCACTTTCTACCAGCTGCAGTTGTTGCATTTGCGACTCAGGGTTCGCAATGCAATTGCGACTCAGGGCTCGCATTTGCGAACACTAAAAGCTTCATTCATCATTGCAATTGTGACAATAGGCTTCACTATTGCGAAACTCGGAATCTCGCAAAAGAGAACAAACGTTCGCAAATGTTAACTAACTCAAAAGCCGGCAGACTTCGCATATGCGAAGGGGAAAGTCACAATTGCGACATTTGAGCCCCCACTCACCTTCGCAATTGCGAGGCTGGTGCTCGCAATTGCGATAACTAGGCACCAACAACACCACAAGTTCAAGTTCTCCTCAATCCATTCCAAAACATTTTAGAATCTAATCCGCGCCCTCGAGGCTCCAAACCAAACATCCAAGCAAGTTTAAAAACATCATACAAACTCGCTTGCGCGACTAAAACACAAAAATAACATCCTAAACTATGAAATAAACACTAAAGCGCATAAGCTTTGAAGTAAAGTTCAAGAATCTCTAGAATTTCACCTAAACGTCCGAATCCTATCAAACCAACTCCAAATAATATCAGATTTTGCAGATAAGTTCTAAATCGCATAACAGTCCTATTTTAAGTCCCGAAATCAAATTCCGAGCTCCATAGCTAAAAGTCAACCTACAGTCAAATTTTTCAACTTCAAATTGCCAAATTACGGAAAAACAACACAAATCAACCTAGGGACTTCTGAAGTCAATTCAAGGCATACATCTAAGTCCGAAATCATGATACAAAGCTATTGGAGCCATAAAAACACAGTTTCGGGACCAATTTCACAAAATTAAATGTTTGGTCAACATTTTCTAATTAAAACCCCTTAGTCAAGAATCAAGGGTCCAAATCAACCCGAAAGCTTCCTGAAATAAAACTAAGCGACCCCGCAAGTCACAAAATTGTAAACACGCATGTGTGAAGCAATAAAAAGGGTAACAGGGTGAAATTACATAAAATGACCGATCGGTTCATTACATTCTCCCCCTCTTAATACAAATGTTCGTCCTCGAACGTGCATAAGGACATACCTAAAGTGATGAATAGATGAGGATAACGACTTTGCATGTCGTGCTTGGTCTCCCAGGTCGCCTCCTCGAACGGATGAGCTCTCCATTGAACCTTCATTGAGGTGATGTTCTTTGATATCAACTTCTAGACCTCTCTGTCAAGATAGCCCCCGGCTCCTAAATATTAGTCAAATCCTCATCCAACTAGACCGTGTTGATGTCTAAAACATGAGACGGATCACCGTAATACTTCCGGAGCATAGAGACATGGAACACCGGATGAATCTTAGATAAAATAGGTGGCAATAAAAGCTTGTAAGTCACCTCACCAATCCTCTCAAGGATCTCAAAAGGTCCGATATACCTAGGGCTCAACTTGCCCTTCTTTTCGAACCCATCACAACCTTCATAGGTAAAACACGAAGCAAAACTCGCTCTCCAACCTTGTATGAAATATCATGAACCTTCCAATCCGCATAAATCTTTTGTCCAGATTGGGTTGTACGAAGCCGATCCTGGATCAACGTGAATTTCTCTAAGGCATCTCGAACCAAATCTATGCCTAATAACTTAGCCTTTCTTGGCTCAAACCAACCAACTGGACAACGACACCATCTCCCATCTAGGGCCTCATAAGAAGCCATATGAATACTTGATTGGTAGCTGTTGTTGTAGGCAAACTTCTCAAGCGGCAAGAAATGATCACGAGAACTCCTGAAATCCATAACGCAGGCATGATGACGTCCTACAATATTTGAATGATGTGCTCAGGCTGTCCGTCCGTCTGGGGGCAGAATGTTGTACTCAACTCAACCTGTGTGCCTAGCTCTCACTGTACGGCTCTTCAGAAGAGTGATCTGAACTGCTTAACCCAGTCAGGGATGATAGATACCGGCATGCCATGAAGTCAGACAGTCTCGCGGATATAGATCTGAGCCAGCTGCTCTGAGGAATAGGTAGTCACTACCGAAATTAAATGAGCCGAATTGGTCAACTTGTCGATAATTACCCATACCGCGTCAAATTTATTCTGAGTCCGTGGGAGCCAAAAATTAAGTCCATATTAACACACTCCTATTTCCACTTGGGGATCTCAAGTCTCTATGAAAATCACCTTGTTGTTGATGCTCATACATCACCTGCTGAAAATTTTAGCACCGAGATACATACTCCACTATGCCTTTCTTCATTCTCCTCCACAAATAGAGCTACCTCAAATCTTGATACATCTTAGAGGCACCCCGATCAATGGAATACCGCAAACTATGTGCCTCCTCAAGAATCAACTCACGCAACCCATCCATATTAGGCACACATTATCCGCCATGCATCCACATCAAACCGTCATCTCCGATAGAAACCTCCTTGGCATCCCCGTGGTGTACTGTCCTTAAGGACAAGAAAATAGGGGTCGTCATACTGACTCTCTTTGTTGTTATCATAAAATGAAGATCGAGAAACCACACAAGCAAGAATTCAACTGGGCTCCGAAACATCAAATCTAACAAACTAGTTGGCCAAGGCCTGTACATCCATGGCTAGTAGTCTCTCTGCTGTCAGTAGATATGCTAAACTACCCAAACTCTCCGCCTTTTGACTAGTGGCATCGGCCACCACATTGGCCTTCCCGATATGATATAGAAAGGTGATATTATAGTCTTTAAGCAATTCTAACCATCTTCGCTGGTGCAAAATAAGATATTTCTGTTTGAACAGATGTTGTTGACTCCGGTGGTCGGTACAGACCTCACAAGGGATACAATACAAGTAGTGTTGCCAAATCTTCAATGCATGAACAATGGCTGCCAACTCCAGGTCGTGGACCGAATAATTCTTCTCATGGGTCTTCAACTGTCGAGACACGTAGGCAATCACACTACCATATTGCATCAAAACCATGCCAAGGCCAACACGTGACGCATCACAATACATCGTGCAAGACCCTGAACCCGTAGGCAACACCAACACTAGGGTTATAATTAAAGCAGTCTTAAGCTTTTGAAAGCTCACCTCACACTCCTCGGACCATCCGAAGGAGCACTCTTCTGTGTCAATTTGGTCATAGGTGCACCAATAGATAAGAAACCCTCTACAAAACAGCGATAATACCCGGCCAAACCAAGTAAACTCCAAATCTCAGTAGCTGAAGACGGTCTGGGCCAACTCTGAACTTCTTCAATATTCTTCAGATCTACCTTGATCCCCTCACTCGACAACACATGACCCAAAAATGCCATTGAATCAAACCAGAATTTACACTTTGAGAATTTTGTATATAAATTCTTTTCTTGCAAGTTCCGAAGCACGATCCTCAGGTGTTGCTCATGATCCTCCCGGATGCGGGAGTACACCAAGATGTCATCAATAAATACAATGATGAATGAATCAAGATATGGTTGGAATTCACTGTTTTTCAGGTGCATAAATGCTGCTGGGGAGTTGGTCGGCCTAAATGACATCACAAGGAACTCGTATTGACCATACCGAGTCCTAAAGGCAGTCTTCGTAATATTTGGATCCTGAATCTTTAGCTGATGATAAACTGACCGCAAATGAATCTTTGAGAATACTCTGGCACCCTGTAGTTGATCAAACAAGTCATCATTGCGCTACAATGGATACTTGTTCTTCACTATAACCTTGTTCAACTACCGATAATCAATACACATACGCATAGATCCATCCTTCTTCTTCACAAACAAGACCGGAGCACCCCAAGGCGTCACACTGGGCCGAATGAAACCCCTATCAAGCAGCTCTAGCAACTGCTCCTTTAACTCTTTCAACGCTATTGGGGCCATATGATATGGTGGAATGGAAATGGGCTAAGTGCCGGCAACAAGTCAATACCTAAATCGATATCTTTTTTGGGGCAGCATGCCTGGAAGATTGCTGGAAATATCTCTGGAAAGTCTCTCACTACCGGAACTGACTCTATGGTAGGAGTATCAGCACTAAAATCTCTCACAAAGGCTAAATAAGCATCAAAGACCTTCTCAACCATCCGTTTAACCGTTAGAAATGACACAATCCTACTAGGAACATAATCCAATGCACCTCTCCACTCTAATCGTGGCAACCTAGCATAACCAATATCACCTCAAATTCCATCAAACCTGGCATGACAATGCAGAATAACGTGAAAGGGCGACAACCAGTCCATGCCCAAGATAACATCAAAGTCTACCATACTAAAAAATAATAGATCAACTCTCATCTCAAAACCACCAATAACAACGAAATAAGACTGATACATACGGTCCACAACAATAGATTCTCCCACACGCATGGACACATAAAATAGGAGAACTTAATAAATCAGGAAACATATCCAAATACGAAGTGAATCGTGGATCAAATAAGACTGATGCATCTCTATGGCAAACCAAAACCATACTTGTAATGACTGTAACTGAAGCGATTGCCTCCGTCCTATTCATAAAAGCCTATAATCTTGCCTTGCCTCCCCCTATCGGGTGACCTCTACCCGCCTGTCCCCACCCATAGGTGGTTGTGCGGGTGGAGCGACAATTGGGGCAGAAATCATGGTCTGAGAAGTCTGTCGACCTAACTGAATTCGTGGAGCGTGAGTAGTCTGTGAAGGTGCATCCCTCCTGAGTTTGGGACAATCTCTAACCATGTGATAGGTATCACCACACTCAAAGCAAGCTCTCAGTGGGTATGGATGTTGGGACTGGCTCGGGCCTAGTCGGTTGGACTAACCGCTGAAGGCACCCCATGCTTGAGGTGCACTAGAAAGTAGATGAGCAAAGTGTGCAACCTGAGACCTCGGAATAACCGGAGCACCACTGGAAGTTGGAAGTGTTGAGTAAACTGGACGACTCACACAACCTCTATCATGATAGGCTATAACTGCATCGCGGCCACTACTAAATCATCCAGTACCTCAAGGCCTCTTGGCCTCCATCTCCTCCCCCTCACGGCCCCACATACCCTCCAAACTCCGTGAAATCTCTACCACCTGCTGATATGGGGTATATGTCTCCAACTATCGAGCCACGCTGAATCCAATACCATTGTTGAGACCCTCAATAAATCGGAAGACTCCCTCTCTGACTGTAGAAACCAAGGCAAGTGCATGTTTGGTCAAATTGCTAAATCAAACAACATACTCTAACACTATCATAGTACCTTGGCACAGCTACTCAAACTCTGCGTGCCATGCGTCCCTAAGGGTCTGAGGAACAAACTCTATCTAGAACAACTCTGAAAATCGAGTCCATGTAAGTGAAGTTGCATCGGCTGGGCTACCCTCCTCGATAACCCACCACCATTGATACGTTGCTCCGACAGCTGGATTATAGTGAAGGCAACCCCAATTGTCTCCACAATACCCATGTTGCGGAGAATACGGTGGCACTCTTCTAGAAAACAATGTGCATCCTCTGAAGACAGACCACTGGAACTAGGAGGGTGATACTTCTTAAAACTCTTAAATCTAAGCTGCTCATTCTCATATGTTGTTGCCCTAACTGCGGGCTGAACCTGAATAACAGACTGTACTTGAATAACCTCTAGGACCCGATCAACATGGACACACTGCTCTGGAGTACGGGCTGCGGGAGTTTGAGCTCCTCACCCAGCCTGAGATGTGGCTGGTGCTAGTGGAATCAACCCTGCCTGAGCTAAGATACCGAACATGCTCAAGAACTATGTGAGGGTCTCCTGAAGTGCAGGGGTGGCAGGAGGCACCTAGGGTGCCCGCCCCCCAACTAGAGCTACTAGTGGCTCCTCTATCATAGCTCGGTCAGGTGCTCTGGCTGCACCACGTACCCCTCTCCCCCAGGCCTCTGCGCCGGCCTTGGCCTCTCGCGGCTCTAGCAGAGGGCATGAGTATCTGATCATCAGATCAAATAGTGCGTGTCTTCACCATCTGTGAGAGAATAGAAAGTCAAATATTAAGTTTTCGAAATCAACCAATTCGCACGATAAGGAAACAAAGAAGTAAAGTTTTCCTAATAGTTTTTTAGCCTCTCGAAGATAAGTACAAACGTCTCTCTACTAATCAACAAAACTCTACTAAACCTGCTTATGACTCGCAACACCTATGAACCTAGAGCTCTGATACCAACTTGTCACGGCTCCAATTTCCCTCTATAGGATGTTGTGATGGCAACTGGTCCCAACTAGGTAAGCCTAATATTCACTAATGGCTTGACTAAAATAAATAACAGAAATACTAAAACAAGTCAACTAAAATGTCTACTACATCACTGTCTCAATGAAAATACAACATGAAGTAAAGATAAAGGAAGGTGACTCCGAGGCCTTTGGACGCGGGGCAGGTATACCTTGAAGTCTTCAAAGATAGAAACTCAAATCAACTCTAGTGTCCGGCATGGGCAGAAGTACCTAGATCTGCACAAAAAGACGTGCAGAAGCGTAGTATAAGTACACCACAATGATACCCAAAAAGTATCAAGCCTAACCTTGGTAGAGTAGTAACGAGGCCAGGTCAAGACACCTACTACGATATAATAAAATAGAAGGAAAATGAAATAACAAGAAGTAATAGAAACCGGAGCAATGAGTAATATGAAGCAAGATAATAACATAGACTAAACAAAGTAGTGTAAGCATAGATATAACATAAGGAAAACAATTGAAAAGAACCACAATGTTCATATACAGACAATAACTGATAGAACAATGGAGAACAAAATAACAAGAAGTGTTCCCACCAAATAACTCTTTACAACATGAGATAAACAAAAGGAATCACAACTAAGGTTCCGCCTCATGTACAAAAGAATAACAACCGAGGTACCGCCTCGTATTCACAATTCATAATATCAATCACAATCTTTCCTTATACCGCTGCGTGTGCCTTACATTTGAATAGTTTTGAAAACATCTTTGCCCGAAATAGCTACACGCACTTTAGCCCACCCTATGACATTGCTTGGCTTCACGTAATTCCCTTACAAGCAACACGCACATAAGTCCCACATTATGTCATCGCATGCACATTAACCCCTATCCGTATACTGCCGCATGCGCGTCCATATCACATCACAATAACAACTCGCACCACAGTGCCCATATGTCCCAACTTTCCTATAATGAACAATATCAATGCTTCAACAACAATAGCCCATGGCTCCACCATAACGTGCACAAGAATATCGACAACAACAATAAACGTAAAATTCTTAACAAGAAAGATATCTCGACAATTAACAACTTCCCCTCAATGTGATACATCTTTCACAACTTCAATATCAATAACTCAACAATGAGAAAGATAATGTGTAACCACGAAACCAAATACAACTAACTAACAATGAAAAAGATAACACGATTTCAAATAAGAATAATAGCAATGAAGAGATAACTTGGTACAATGACTTCAAATAATGGTAATCAGCAACGAAGGAGATGACATGTACAATGACTACAAACAATGATAATCAATAATGAAAGAGATAACATGTAACAATCAAAGGGGCAACAAGTTCAACTAAAGCATGAAACAATTTATCAAGTAGGACGTAGAACAAGTGTTAAACAAGTCATTTAAGGCATGTAAGGATAGACAAAAACAAGTGAGAATATATTGACCACGAGAATATAGAACATGATATTATAGTTCAATTAAAGCATGAAAAGAGTCTAAGTATCCGAAACAGGTCAATTTCCACATCCAACGCGTGTACCCACTCATCACCTTGCGTATACGGCTTTCACATAACACAATGACGCAATTAATCCCAAATCCTAAGGTGTATTTCCCCACACAAAGTTAGGTAAGATACTTACCTCTACTAGGCCAATTCAAACCTCGCAAATAGCTTTTCCCCTAAAATTCACCTCTGCACGGCTCAAATCTAACAAAAATCAATTTAATATCATCAAACAATGCAAGGGAAATCAATTACAATAGATAAAGCTATGATCTTTATACTTTTTCCGAATAGTCAACAAAAGTCAACCCGGGGCTCGCCCAGTCGAAACCCGGGCTCAATAATTGGTTTCGACTACCCATGACCCCACAAGTTCACATATGTGATTAGTTTCAAAATCCGAGTCCAAATCGACTCTTAAAACTCAATTTCTTATTTTTCAAAAACTTGACAAAGTTTCACAATTTTTCACTTTGATTCACATGATTTTAATGTTAAAATCTAAGATATGTTTATGGAATATGATTAGAAATATATTAGAATTACTTACCCAAAGTTTGTAGATTAAAATCCCCTCTCCAAATCTCCTCCCTCCGAGTCTAGGGTTCTAAAATGTGAGAATGTATTAAAAATCCCGTCTCCCAGCCCTTTGTACCAGCTGCAGTTGTCGTATTTGCAATTTGCGAACCCTCACAATTGCGGACCAGGGCTCGCATTTGCAAATCCTAACAGCCTCATTCATCATCGCAATTCTGACAATAGGTTTCACAACTGCGAAGCTGGGAATCTCGCAAAAGAGAACAAATGTTCGCGAATGCAAACTAAGTCAAAAGCTGGCAGAATTATCAAATGCGAAGGGGAAGTCGCAATTGCGGCCTCTGAGGCCCCGCTGTCACCTTCACAATTGTGAGGCTGGTGCTTGCAATTGCGATAACTGGGCACCACCAACACCAACTGTTCAAATTTCAATTCACTCCATTTCGAAACATGTCCAAAACTCATCCGAGCTCTTGGGCCTCCAAACAAAACATCCACACAAGTCTAAAAATATTATACGAACTTGCTTGTGTGATCAAAATACAAAAAATAACATCTAAAAATACAAGTCGAACACTAATACACAAAAGTTTCAAAGTAGAGTTCAAGAATCTCTACATTTCAACTAAACGTCCGAATCCTATCAAACCAACTCCAAATTATATCAAATTTGACAGACAAGTTCTAAATAGGAGATCGAACCTATTCCAAGTCCCAAAATCAAATTCGGAGCTCGATAGATAAATGTCGACCTACAGTCAAACGTTGCAAGTTCAAATAGCCAAATTTCGGCAAAACAACACAAATAAACCTACGGACTTCCGAAGTCAGCTCCGGGCATATGCCCAAGTCCAAAATCATGATACGAAGATATAAGAGAAATCAAAACAACGTTCTGGGGTCGTTTTTACAAAAGTTAAGGTTTGGTCAATATTTCTAATTTAAGCTTCTAAGTCAAAAATCAAGGGGTCCAAATAAACCCGAAAGCTTCTCGGAACGATACTAATCAACCCCATAAGTCATAAAATCATTAACACACATGTGTGAAGCATCAAAAGGGGAAACTGGGCGCAATTAGACAAAATTACCGGTCGGGTCGTTACACTTTGAGATTAATGTTAAATGAAAGAAAGGCATCACTGTGGATGTGTTCACTCTCACTGTCATGACCCAATTTCTCCCTCCGTGAACTGTTCGTGATGGCACCTAGTCTCTACGACTAGGTAAGCCTAACACATTGCAGAAAATGAAACAAAAGCATGAACATTAGCTACTGACAGTGACAATTATCTAATAAGCAACTAAATGCCACTCGGCATATACAATTATCACTTCACAAATGTACCGAACAATACCAAAAACCTGAAAACTCGCAAGTCACAAGCTACTAAGAAGTTTTAACTGTTCTATACATCATCTCTATAGAAAGAAAGAGAAATGAACATGGGGGAGGAGGGGGGTAGAGGGGGACTCCGAGGATCTACGGGCGGGGCAGATGTACCTTGAAGACTCCAACAAGCAGCAGCGACTGCACCTAGTGATGAGGCTGGTATGATGAACCTGGATCTGCACATGAAAACCATGTGCATGAAACGGCATGAGTACACCACAACAATACCCATTAAGTGGAAAGCATAACCTCGGTCGAGTAGTGACGAGATTAGGTCCGGGCCCTACTGGTATAAGTATAATGAAATAAGACAGAATGAAGTATCACAGTAAAAGTAAATACGGAAATATAACAGAAATAGAATCAATGAAGGACAACAACTCAAAACACGATAATAACAACAGGGGATCTCCCGTGATACCTTCCAGTAGTCCCAAACGTAAATGTGTAGGGGGATCTCCCGAAATACCGTTTCGTAGTCCCAAAGTAAATATGCAGTGCTGGGGGATCTCCCGGAATACCGTTCCGTAGTCCCAAAGTAAATATGCAACTCAACCAATATAACAACAGTTACAGCAAGAAAACCTATAGTTTAGACTAAATTCAAATCAAAGAAAAATAGGTAATTTCACTAAACATGTTGCACGGAGTTCATATAACCAGTTAAAACACGTAGGCATGCTTTACTAATCTAAACAGGATAGTACAAATGCTAATGTAGTTAAAACAAGGAGAAACAAGTTATGACTTAGTGAAAAAAGGAGTTTTACAACAAATAGCCCGTTTACATACTCGTCACCTCACGTATCAAAACAGTACCAAATCCTAAAGGGAGTTCCCCCACACATGGTAAGGCAAGGTACTTGCCTCGAACCAAGCTCAAATCAATCCGTCAAAATACTCTTTCCACGAATATCCAACTCCGAATGCCTGAAATCTAGCCAAAACCAATTACATAACATAAATATAACTACAATAAACTAATCTAACTATTGAAATCAAAGGTAAGACAACAAATTGGAAAATCACTCAAAAAGCCTCCCCAGGCCCATGTCTAAGTCGGGTAAAAGTCACAAAATATGAACATCAAGTCACTCACGAGTCTAACCATGCCAAATTTATTCAAATCCGATACAAAAATCTCGATCAAAACCCCCAAATTTGGCCTAAGAACTTTTCTAAATGTTTCCCCTCAAATCCAAAATTAAATGATGAAAACAAGCATAGATTAAAGGGGATATAATCGTAAAGGAGTTAAGAATCATTACCCAATGAATTCCTTTGAAAATCTCTTGAAATTTCGCCTTCTACCTAGCTCGTAATTCAATTTTGTGATATGAACTCAAAACCCTCATTTTTGAACTTTAAAATCTACCCAGGTACGACCTTCATCGCGAACGCGGTCAAACCCTCGTGTTCACGATGCACAAAAATCCACTGCTCAAATTTCCTCTTTCGCGAACGCGTAGCTTCACCTGCTAGACCCTTCGCGAACACATTGTCCTGTACGCGGATGCGTAGAAAAAATCCTTGAGGTCCAGCTGTTCCATCTTTCCTCTTTGCGAACGCATTCAACTCCTCGCATTCGTGATGCTTCCGCTGGCCACACGCGAATAAAAAATCTCTGAAACAAAAATACTAGAAAATATGGTATCTTTCCAAAGTCCAAAATGATACGTTAACCACCCGAAACTCACTTGAGGCCCCCGGGACTTCAACCAAACATACCAGCCAATCTTAAAACACCATAAGAACTTCGTCGAGCCCTTAAATCACATCAAAAAACGTTAAAATCATGAATTACGCTCCAATCCAAACTTAAGAACATGAAACTTCAAAATTCCACAATCGATGCCGAAACCAACCAAACCACGTCCGATTGAACACAAATTTTGCACACAAGTCATATTCAATGCTACACACCTACTCCAACTTCCGGAATCAGATTCCAACCCCGATATCAAAAATTCCACTACCGGAAACTCCAAAAAATTCGACTTTCGCCATTTCTAGCTTAAATAAGCTACAGACCTCCAAAATACAATCCGGACACGCCCCTAAGTCCAAAATCAATCAATGGAGATAACGTAATAGACGGAACTCCATCACGGAGACAGTTTCACACAGTTCTTACTACGGTCCAAATTCTAAGACACAAGCTCCCATTTCGGGACTAAGTGTCCCAAAACACTCCGATACTCAAAACGAAACTTCCCGGCAAGTCATAATAGCAGAAATAGATATGGGGAAGCAGTTAATAGGGTATCGGGGATCTAACTCTCAAAACGACCGACCGGGTCGTTACATCCTCCCCCTTTTAAAACAATCATTCATCCTCAAACGAATATAGAGACATACCTGAAGTGGTGAGAAGATGAGGATAACAGCTGCACATATCCCGCTCGGTCTCCCAAGTCGCCTCCTCGACCGGTTGACCCCGCCACTGAACCTTCACTGATGCAATGTTCTTTGACCTCAGCTTTCGAACTTGCCTGTCCACAATAGCCACTGGCTCCTAAACATAGGATAGATCCTTGTCCAACTGGACTGAACTAAAATCCAACACGTGAGATGGATCACCGTGATACTTCCGGAGAAAAGAAACATGGAATACCGGATGAACTTCTGCTAGACTGGGAGGCAAGGCAAGCTCATAAGCAACCTCCCCAACTCACCGCAACACCTCAAAGGGACCAATAAACATTGGGATCAGCTTGCCCTTCTTTTCGAACCTCATAATGCCTTTTATAGGCGAAAGCCGGAGCAAGACCCGCTCTCCGACCATGAATGCCATATCGCGAACCTTCCGGTCTGCATAAATCATCTGCCTGGACTGGGCTGTGCGAAGTCTATCTTGAATCACCTTCACCTTCTCCAAGGCATCCTGAACCAAGTCCGTGCCCAATAATCTAGCCTCGCCAGGCTCGAACCAACCCTCTGGGGACCGACACCGCCTACCATACAGAGCCTCATATGGTGCCATCTGAATGCTGAATTGATAACTTTTGTTATAGGCAAACTCCTCAAGGGGCAAGAACTGATTCCAAGAACCTCCAAACTTTATCACACACGCATGGAGCATATCCTCAAGAATCTGAATAGTGCGCTTGGATTGCCCGTCCGTCTGAGGGTGAAATGTTGTGCTCAACTCCACCCAAGTACCCAACTCTTGCCGTACGGCTCTCCGGAACCGGCACGCCATGAAGTCTGACAATCTCACAAATATAAACTCGACCTGGTTGCTCGGAAGAATAGGTAGTAATCACAGGAAGGAAATAAGCTAACTTGGTCAGCCTATCCATAATCACCCAAACTGCATCAAACTTTCGCTAAGTCCGTGGGAGTCCAGCAACGAAATCCATAGTGATCTGCGCCCATTTCCACTCCGGAATCTCCAACTTCAGAAGCAATCCACCTGGCTGCTGATGTTCATACTTCACCTACTGACAATTTAGGCACCGAGCAACATACTCCACTATGTCGTTCTTCATCCTCCTCCACCAGTAATGCTACCTCAGGTCCTGGTATATCTTTGCGGCACCCGGATGAATAGAGTACCGCGAGCTATGAGCTTCCTGAAGAATCAACTCACGCAAACCATCTACATTAGGCACACATAGCCTGCCCTGCATCCTTAATGCACCATCACCCCTAATAGTGACTTCCTTAGCATCACGGTGTGAACTGTGTCCTTCAAGACAAGTAGATGGGGGTCATCAAACTGATGCTCCCTCATACGATCATAAAGAGAAGACCGAAAGACCACATAAGCCAACACTCGACTCGGTTAAAAAATATCCAATCTCTCAAACTGGCTAGCTAAGGCTTGAACATCCAACGCCATGGGCCTCTCTGATGCTGGTAGATATGTTAAACTCCCCAAGCTCTCTGATCGGCGACTCAAAGAATCGGCCACCATGTTAGACTTCCTAATGTGGTACAAATTATTGATATCGTAATCCTTAAGCAGCTCTAACCACCTCCTCTGATGCAAATTAAGATCCTTCTACTGGAATATATGGTGTAAACTCTGATGATCAGTGTAGATATCACTAGGGACATCGTACAAACAATGCCTCCAAATCTTCAAGGCATGAATAATAACTGCTAGCTCTAGGTCGTGGACAAGATAGTTCTTTTCATGCACCTTCAGTTGTCTGGACGCGTAGGCAATCACCCTACAGTTCTGCATCAACACCGCGCCGAGGCCAACTCGCGACGCATCTTAATAAACTGTATAAGACCCTGAACCTGAAGGTAATATCAATTCTGGGGTTGTAGTCAAAGGTGTCATGAGCTTATGAAAGCTCTCCTCACACTTTTCCGTCCACCTGAACGAAGCACCCTTCTGGGTCAGCCTGATCATAGGTTCGGCAATAGATGAAAATTCCTAAACAAATCGACATAAATACCCTGCCAAACGAAGGAAAATCTGGATCTCTATAGCTGAGGATGGTCTGGGCCAACTCTAAACTGCTTCCACTTTCTTCGGATCCACCTTGATCCCTTCACTCGATACCACATGACCCAAGAATTCCACGGAATCTAACCAGAAGTCACATTTTGAGAACATTGCATATAATTTTTTTTCTCTCAAGGTCTGAAGCACTGTCCTCAGGTGCTACTCATGATCTTCCCGGCTCCGGGAGTACACCAGAATGCCATCAATAAAGACAATGAAAAACGAGTCAAGATAAGGCCAAAATAAAATGTGCATCAAATGCATAAATGCTGCTGAGACGTTGGTCAGCCCAAATGACATAACAAGGAACTCGTACTGACCATACCTAGTCCTGAAAGAAGTCTTCGGGATATCTAGCTCCCGAATCTTCAACTGATGATTACCTGAGCGTAAATCAATCTTGGAAAACACTCGGGCACCCTGCAACTGATCAGATAGGTCATCAATACGAGGCAAAGGATATCGGTTCTTCACTGTAACCTTATTCAACTGGCAATAATCAATGCATATACGCATACAACCATCATTTTTCTTCACAAACAAGACACGAGAACCCTAAGGACAAGGCGACATTCTGGGCCGAATGAAGCCCTTATCAAGCAATTCATGTAATTGTTCTTCAAATCATGAGGGGCCATACGACAACGAGGATTAGAGATGGGCTGAGTGCCCGGCATGAAATCAATTCCAAAATTAATATCTCTGTCGGGCGGCATGCCTGGAAGATCAGCTGGAAACACATAAGGTAAATCCCTCACTACTGGGACTGAATCAACTGTAGGGGTATCAATACTGACATCTCTCACATAGGCTAGATACGCGTCACACCCCTTCTCAACCACTCGTTGAGATTTGAGAAATCAAATGACTCTGGTGGGGGTGTAATCTAAGGGACCCCTCCACTCTAATCGCAGTACACCTGGCATAGCCAACATCACGGTATTGGCGTAACAATCAAGAATAGCATAATGGGGTGACAACCAGTCCATGATCAAGATAACATCAAAATCTACCATGCTGAGTAATAATAAATTGGCTCTGGTGTCAAAACCACTAAGAGTAATCAAACATGATCGATACACGTGATCCACAATAAGAGAATCTCCCACAGGAGTAGACACATACACAGGGGTACTCAAAGAATCCCGAGATATACCAAAATGCAAGGCAAAATAAGAGGACACATAGGAATAAGTGGAGCCTAGACCGAATAGAACCAATGCATCTCTATGACAAACTGGAACAATACCTGTAATGACAAATTCCGAAGCAACGGCCTCTGTACGAGCAGGAAGGGCGTAGTATCTGGCCTGGCCTCCCCCTCTAGGGAGACCTCTACCACACGACCTCCACCTCGGGCTGGCTGTGAAGGAGGGGTGGCAGCTGGTGCTACTGTTGGTGCCCCCTTTTTCTAAAGGCAAAATCGGGTTTATGGCATTTGGGCGGACAACTCTTTTTCTTTTGGGAATTGGGTTTGCAATTTAGAAGAGTCGCCACCTAATGATTAAGAGCATTAGGACACTAAGAAATTCAAAAGAGAAGAAGAACCAGAGAATGGGTAAGGGCTTGAAATTATCTCGGGGGGAAGGTGTTAGGCACCCCCCAAGATCTACAAGTGTGGTTCCCGGCCATGCTACAATTGTGACTTTGAATGGAAACAACAAATAAGCAAACGAGACAACTTTCACATAATGATTGCAACAAGGAGAGTATAAAAATTAAAAGCGTGTTGAAGTTTAGAAATAGGCGATTTTATAATTGTTTAAAGGATGTATAG
Source organism: Nicotiana attenuata (assembly GCF_001879085.1). Taxonomy (NCBI): domain Eukaryota; kingdom Viridiplantae; phylum Streptophyta; class Magnoliopsida; order Solanales; family Solanaceae; genus Nicotiana; species Nicotiana attenuata. Next base: position 207,673 of record NW_017670751.1, read on the forward strand.
GTGCAGAAATGGGGGTCAAATAATTGGTACAAATAATCAAGCAAAGGAGTAAAAGAGGCAGAGGTTCGGAGAAAAATAGTGCTGGAAATTAAATATCTAAAAGAGAATTTTAAAGGATTGAAGTAAAAGAAGGAGTTTTATGAACTGAAAATTTATAGCTTTTATAAAAATTCTGAAAAAAAGAAAATAAACAAGTAAAGAGGGAGGGGGATCCTAGGTTTATAAATAACATGGATCACCCCACGCAACACCCGGTAACTATTTATACACGTGATGTTATCGCGTGGTCATCATATCCATGTCTACCCTTAGCCATCTCGTTAAGGTATTAAATCGCTGAATGGTCTCGTTACTTATTGCATGCTATTACCGGCCCCAATTCTATCAGTCCCTGAGGCAGTTGGGACTACTAATCCTAAAGGGAAGGGAGATTGGCTTTTCAGAGTTTTAAAAGGACAAAAAACCTAGTGCGACAAACAAAACACATAAAGCAGTAAAAGGGGAAGCACATAGCAGTTAAAGGCTCAAATAGGCTCCTCATTCAAAGCAACAAATTATTTAGCATGACTTACAGGTACTGATTAGGTCTGAATTAAATTTAAAGCGTTAGGACAGGCTGATTTATCACATATTTCTCAGATGAGGAATCCGAATTAGCCTTGTATGGTTGTAGTTTATCAAAACTGACATAGTTAATTAATCAACTAATGGTTCGCCTAGGTGAGACCTATAGACATGATATCTAATAGGGTGTACTGATTGTAAAGAAAAGATTACTGGTTTTATAAACAAAAGATCTGCAGATTTTAAACGACCTTGTGGCTGATTTTGGACTCATGGATGAAATAGACGAGGCTGATTCAGTTGGTTACTCCTATAGACATGATTTCTAAGCGTTATTGGTTTTAAACGATTACATAAATGCAAGAGTCCTATAGGCATGGTATCTAGAATGAAGTTGATTATTATTAGACCTATGATGGTTTGCCTAATGACATGTATATGCAGAAGTGCAGAAAACCTATGATCATGATTTCTATATGTGGTGATGCAGAAACTTAGAGACAGGATTTCTATATGCAGAAATGCAAAAAACTTATAGGCAGAATTTCTAAGATGAGAATGCAGAAGTGCAGAAATTTATAAGTAACCTTATGAACAAGTTATCTACATGAATGCAGGAATTTATAAGTAACCTATAAGTATGCTGTCTATATGAACACAGGAATCAGAAAATCCTATAGGCAAGTTATCTACCCTTTGCATGCATTCATTCCCATCCCTTTCCACTAGCCATCCCAATAGTTATTACAAATTATTACACACCCGAGTGAATCAAGAAAAGTAAAAAAAATTACATCAGAAACTCAAGCTAGAACCAAACAGCCTAATTCAGACTCAAAGTCCAACAATATGAGATAAACCAACTTCCAGGATCAGATTTCCAAAAGCCTTTCTCATGTTTGGGATGTATCAAAGTTCCCAAGAGTCTCAAAGGGGCTCCGGGCAATGCTTACACCCCAATTGCATTGCAGAACTAGATCATGGTGCAGTGTGGAAAGGCCATCCCTTGAATGTCCAAGTTCAGAGGGAGCTCAAGGCCCCAAAGCAGGGCTCATAGGAGGGGGCCAGAATTTAAGAGTCTAAGAGTAAGTGTAAGTGCATAGAGGGGAATTAGGGAAAACCATGGCAGGCTGGTGGTCATGCCCAGCAATTAAGAGTGCTGGCACATCCCTGACCAGCCTGTTAGCCTAATATGAGGAGTTAGGATCCATTGAGGACCAGGTTCTGACCTGGGCAGTAATTTGGATACTGCTAGGCCAAGAACCTTAACTCAAACACATAAAGGGAATAGGGGGTAGGGATTCACAATAGAAAGAGGTGCAAGGAAAGAACATACATAGTTTAATCACTGAACATGAACAACAAAGTAAACAAGAGTGCTGAAACTATAAAGTAAACACATATGGGGTGAGGCAGAAAATTGAATCAGAACATACCAGTCTCAGGGAAAACAAGTAAAAGCAGTAATCTCGAAAAGGCCAAGTTGCAAGCAAAGTAGTTCCCAAAGATTTCAAGCAAAGCAGAGTGTTGAAAGAGTATTTAATTCAAAGCAGTATTTCAAGTGTGTAAGTATTGAATTGGAAGTTAAGGATTGGTAGTGTGTCCCTCTTCCTAAAAGTGCAGAAGGGCAGTCCCTTTTATAGTGCAGAAAACAAGTAAGAGAGGCAAGGAAATAACATTGAAATCAATCTCCCTTTGGTTAAGGGATTCTGATTTCAACGGGTAAAAGCCAGTTAAGGAAAGGAGTTTTAATTAAAACCTTTTCAAAGTAGTATAATAAGGGTAAATACATAGGAGTTATTTAAGGAAAACAATCAATGGTACACGGTTTGTGCTAAATATGGCAAGGGAATCAATCAAACAGCCAGTGAAACCAAAATTACAAGTTCAATTAGAATGAACCAAGTCACGAAAGGTAAAGGAAGTTCAATCAAAGAAAATCAGTGACAATCTGTCAGCCTTATTAAAAGGATTTCAGAATCAATCAATTAGTTGGTAAACCTTTTGAAAGAGGAGTTTCTCATATATAAAGCACACACATAAGTGAATCAAGAAGGGATTGTCAAGTTATTTGGAAGAGAAGTTAATCAAAGAGAGGTCCAGAATCATATGCAAAAGTGGTATAAGTCTAGTTTGCAGACTCAGAACGAGTCTGGGAGTCCAGGGTCCCAAAACAGAACCCTAACTCGTACACAAATCAAAATTGCCAAGAAACCCCTAAATCCTAGGGTTTTCGAATTGAATCAGACATAGAGGTGAGAAAGCAAGCCACTTGAGAGAGGCTCAGATGTCTTTTCCAAAGACTTATGAGAAACAAACATACATGATAGAAAAGAAAACTAATTCAAGGTCATGAGAACATGTTTGAGAAAACCCGGAATTTACACAGGTTCAGAAGAAAGAGATGATACGAGCTTAAACAAAAGTAGATGAAATATGCTTAGTAAGAACACAAACAGAGTTCAGTAAAGTAAACAAAAATCAAAGAACTCGACCGTAAACCCATATAGCAAAGAATAAGGAAAACAACACGGATTAACATGTGAACACAGGAATAACATGTAGAGTAGAAAAAAGAAAATGGGAGAACAGTACATGCTTAGCAAAAGAAGTCAGACAAACACACATAAGGAAAGAACAACAGAGTCAGAAAGACGCTTTTGAAAACCTTTCAGAAACCCTAAATCGAAAGAAAAAATGATTTTGAAAAAGAAAATTTGGGGAAAATCTTTTAAACGTTCAATAGAACATAGACATGTTCCAGATCTAAGAAAATAAGCAAGTAAAGAACCTCGGACGGCTTAGGGTTGCAGAGAAAAACCCTAGGAATGAGAAAGGTCTTGAGGAAAGTTAGATCCTGAGTCGAAAAGACTCACATTGCTCGAATATGCCGGAGTAATGGCCGGTGAAGCCATAGATCTACACATCTGAGAAGGTCTTGGAGAGAACCATCGAAGTCAGGTTTCACAACCTTGAATTGCTTAGGTCTAATGACGAGGAAGGGTGAGTACAGACCATCCATGGCCTGAGACGCCATGGATTCCGGTGGAAACCCGGTGAAATAAGGTGGGAGACGATTAGTGTTCCAGGAAGGTTTGAGAGAATTTGAGAGACGAAGGGGTTCAAAGGCGGTGTCTCAGACGAAATGAATTAGGTTAGGGGGGGTTTGGAGATTAAAAAAGGAAAGGGGGACTTATGGCCGTTGATCAAAACGATCAACGGCCTGGATCAAAGGGGAGCCGGGTGGGTTTTTTAATCGGGTCAGGGGTCGGGTAATTTAGGGATTGGGCTGGTTTAATTTCGAGCAGAATTGGGTCAAATTAAGGGCCAAAATTGAAAGGGAATGGGGGCTGTAATTGAAATAGAAATGGGCTAAATATTAAATAACCAATATTTCCCTTTTATTTTATAAAAATAGTGAAAAATGATTTTAAAAGCAAATTAAAAGTACTGAGCTAATTAATAATACATAAATATTAATCTAAAAATACTGGAGCTAATTTTACAATTATAAAATACTACTAATCGTAAAATAGGCTATAATTGCAATTATATGCACTTTTGCTTTAAAAATAGCAAATAAATTTGAAAAATATACAAAAATCACCTTAATTATATTTTGGTGTAAATATGAGAGTAAAATAAGTTATTCACAAAAAGGATAGTTTTGGGGAATAATTACTGATTTTTGTACTGCTAAAATGGACAATAAATTGATTTTAAAATCTTTAAAAATTAGGGAAAAAATACCAAAACTCTTGGGCATACTTATATATGTATTTACATGCTATTTTGAAAGTATTTTGTATATAAAAATACCTAGGGAAAAATTGGGTATCAACAGCTGCCCCTCTTTACCCGGGAAGGATGAAAGAGTTGTCGGGTAAAGATATGATGGCCAATTTTGACCGAACGAAACGATTTGAAGAATCTTGACCGAGCTTTGGTTCCTGAGCTGCCTACATATCCCTGGTCTTACAGGAATCAGGCCATATGTAGTTCGGGATCTATAGGCGGAATATGCCGATGGAGATTTTCGAAAAGCGGACGCGGTGTTCAGGTTGAGAAGGATGGTCAGAGTCTGATAGGCTGCGGGAACTGGAGCGGGATCGCTCCTGCTGAGACGGCCGTTGCTAGCCGGTTTACCTGCAAATGAGCAATGAGAATATATATTGTGCATAAATTTAAACGTGATGCAAGTTCCCGTTGGACCATGAATGTTGTCTTTGGACGGTTAGGATGACGTCCTCAGACCATGACGTCCTGGGCCATGAAGCGTATGATAAAGGATTCGCAGGCTATGAAATGATGTTCTCGGACTATGAGAATGATGCCTCCGAGCTATGATGCCTTTGAATAATGATATGCAAAAGACAAAATGGGGTCCTCACGCCATGGCATGGCGTTCTCGGGCTATGAAAATGGTGCCTCCGAACAATGACGCCTTTGGACAATTTGGCGATCTTTCAGCCCATGAAATTGCAGGATTTGGTGATCTTTCAGCCGATGCAAGACTTAAATGAAGTGGCGATATTTCAGCCGATGCAAGATTTAAATGAAGGTGGCGATCTTTCAGCCGATGTAAAGCATAAATATGAATGGCGATCTTCCAGCCAATGCAAGACATAAATAGAAATGGCGATATTTCAGCCGATGCAAGATTTAAATAGAGGTGGCGATACTTCAGCCATGCAGATGGAGGTAGAGCTTAACCTCGGAAGGAAGAATAGTAGCCATATTCAATGTAGAAAATGCAGATGGAGGTAGAGCTTAACCTCAGAAGAAATAATAGTAGCCTTATGCAATGCAGAAAATGCAGATGGAGACAGAGCTTAGTCTCGGAAGGCAGAATAGTAGCCTTATGCAATGCAGAAAAATGCGGATGGAGGTAGAGGTTATCCTCAGAAGGCAGAATAGTAGCCTTATGCAATGCAGAAAATGCAGATGGAGACAGAGCTTAGACTCGGAAGGCAGAACGGTAGCCTTATGCAAATGTATAAAATGCAAATGGAGGTAGAGCTTAACCTCGGAAGGCAGAATGGTAGCCTTATGCAAATGCAGAAAATGCAGATAGAGGTAGAGCTTAACCTCGGAAGGCAGAATAGTAGCCTTATGCAATGTAGAAAATGCAGATGGAGGTAGAATTTCTTAGCTTATGGCTTGATAGCTGATAGTTGATTGTGATATTGTGGCTGCTGGGGATATCATGTACAGATAGCAATTGTGAGTGGGTGTGATAGTTCCGAAGGTTGCATTCCTGAAAAGTATGAGTGCATAAATATACTTGGTGATTTGCGACTTGGGTGCTTGTATCCAAAGAAAAATCGTGAGTTTTGTAGAGGGGGGAAGGTTAGTTCGTATTCCCCGTGGACTTCACTCGTCTTGCTTGGCTCTATTTTCGGTGATGCTGTGTATCATTGGGGTAGCGTCGCTAAACAAAGCAATTTGATAATAGCTATGTATGATTTAGTAAAGTATAACATAAATGTATAATTGAGAAATAATTTTTCTTTAGATGAACCGACGACTGTGACGCGGTCCAAGACGTTGCAACTTTCTCGCTCTGGAATTTTGAGGGTCCTCCTCAAAATTCTGCCCCAGTTTACTGGGTTGCTGATTCTGACGGCTGCTTCCGGTAAATGGCTGAAATCAACTTCGGAATTTTGAGGGTCCTCCTCAAAATTCTGCCCTAGTTTCCAATATCGGGGGAAATGATGATTTTATTGATTTGTGACCGAACCCATAAGGTTGCCTACGTATCCCCTCTTAAACGGGAATCAGGTCAGGCGTAGTTCAAATTACATCATATAAGGAAGTCATAAATGTTACACATAGTATCGCTTTACTGCATCAGAATTTATCGGCTTTGGCCAAACTTCTCCGTCCATTTCTGCGAGTATGAGGGCTCCTCCTGTTAGAACCTGGTGAACCATGTATGGACCCTGCCAGTTGGGAGAGAATTTCTATTTGGCTTCATCTTGATGTGGAAAGATTTTCTTCAATACCAGCTGTCCTGGTGTGAATTGTCTTGGCTTGACTCTTTTGTTGAAGGCTCGGGACATTCTATTTTGATAAAGTTGACCATGACAAACTGCTTTCATTCTTTTTCCATCTATGAGGGCTAACTGCTCGAAGCGACTCTTTACCCATTCTGCGTCGTCGAATTCTGCTTCCAGTATGATTCTCAACGAAGGAATTCCTACCTCGGCGGGAATGACTGCTTCTGTACCATAAACCAGCATATAGGGAGTTGCCCCGGTTGATGTGCGAACTGTGGTGCGGTACCCCAATAAAGCAAATGATAGCTTCTCGTGCCACTTCTTATGTTTTTCTATCATTTTCCTTAGTATCTTCTTGATATTCTTATTGGCGGCTTCAATGGCTCCATTCATCTGAGGTCTGTAAGCTTTAGAATTCTTGTGTTTGATCCTGAAGGTTTCACACATGGACTTCATCAAGTCACTGTTGAGATTGGAACCATTATCAGTGATGATCGGTTCTGGAATCCCGAATCGACAAACAATGCGATCGCGGACAAAGTCTACCACGACTTTCTTAGTCATTGCTTTGTACGATGCTGCTTCGACCCATTTGGTGATATAGGTAGCCCCTGCATTCTTTAACCCAAACGGCATCATCTTGTAGCAACACATCCCCCACGGCGTAATGAAGGTTGTTTTCTCAGCACCTTCCTCATCCATCCATATCTGATGGTATCCAGCAAAACAATCAACGAATGACTGCAACTTATGCTTGGCAAAGTTGTCAATCAAGATGTGTATATTTGGCAAGGGGAAGTCGTCTTTGGGACTAGCCCGGTTGAGGTCCTGGTAGTCGACACAGACTCTAGCCTTCCCGTCCTTCTTCGGTACTGGCACGATGTTGGCTAACCATGTTGGATACTCTACTACCCTGAGAACCTTGGCTTTGACTTGCTTGGTGACTTCTTCCTTGATTTTTAAACTCCTGTCAGGCTTGAACTTCCTGAGCTTCTGCTTCACTGGCGGACATGCAGGATCGGTTGGCAGTTTGTGAGCCACGATAGATGTACTGAGACCGGTCATATCATCATACGACCAGGCGAATATGTCCTCATACTCCTTTAGGAATTCCGTGCACTCCTCCTTTTCCGATGGTGACAAATGAACACTGATACGTGTTTCTTTGACATTTTTTGCATCTCCCAAATTAACAACCTCAGTCTCGTCCAAGTTAGACTTAGGTCTATTCTCGAAATCCTCAACCTCTTTAACAACCTCTTCTGGTATATCATCTTCTTTCGAGTCTATATCCGTTTGTTGCGTTGTCTCGTTGCATGTCACAATCGTCGGTTCATCAAGATAAGTAATAGTAATGCTGTTTAAGTAAAGTAATGAGAGGAAATAATAAGAGAGAGATTTGTAAGAAAAATGAAATACTTTAATGAATTCCATAAGTGTTTTGAACATTGGAGCTCTTTCTTGTTAAAAATAAAATGCGAAAGGAAAATAAACTAGTAAAGCAAAATAATGCGTGGTGCTTTGTTCAGCCTTGCTACCCCGAGGCACGTCGGGCTCTGGTGGTTCTGACAGTCCAATTGTTGAGGCGTGCTCCTCTGCTTACAGCCTATATAGAAGGGCTTTCCTCCCCCTCCTCCTCAAAAATGACATAACAGTCCATATCATCCTCTTCTAAGAACAAATTCCTCATTGCTGCTAATGCTTCCTCTTCTTCTGACCCATAGATGACTTCCGCTGGTTGAAAAGTCCGTTCCAGACGGAGTATCGGCTGCTCCAATGGATAGTAAGGGTCGCGCCAGGGTGGCGACCAATCCTTGAATTCTTCCCAGGTATACTCATATCCCAATCCGAAGGAGGTGCCATGCTTCTTGAGCTTGATGGGCTTAACGATTCCTTGGAGATTCTTGCCAAGTCCTTTGCCAGGTTCATACCCGTACCAGTTCAATATGCTTTCGATTTTGTTATCCCACCATTTGTCCTTGTCCATGGCATTGACTCGCTCATTGTGGTGGTAGGTTTCCGCCTATCTTTCTTCTTCCTTCGATTGCTAGGATGGTCTGGCGACTGTATATGGGATTGCTACTGTCGCCATGAATAATCACCTCTTGGTGATTCCACTCAAACTTCACCGCCTGATGTAGGGTTGATGCCACAGCCCCAGCGGCATGGATCTAGGGCCGTCCCAAGAGCAAGTTGTAAGATGCTGGGATGTCTATTACTTGAAAGTCGACATCGAACCAAGTAGGTCCCATTTGCAGACACAAACTGATTTTCTCAATAGTGGATCTTTGGGAACCATCGAAAGCCTTGACACTGATGGATCCATCCTTGATCTCATGCAGGCTCTTTCCCAATGTTCTGAGCGTCACCAATGGACAAATATTGAGGCTGGACCCTCCGTCAATCAGAATCCGGGTGATGAAATAATCCTCGCGTTGCACAGTGATGTGCAACGCCTAGTTGTGGCTTAAACCTTCCGGTGGCAACTCATCTTCGTGGAAAGTGATTTTGTGACTCTCCAATACCTGCCCTACCATATTTGCCATTTCTCCTACCGTGGTGTTGCTCGGTACATATGCCTCACTTAGTACTTTTAACAAGGCATTCTTAGATGCATCGGAGCTTTGCAGCAGAGCTAGGATAGAGATCTGTGCCGGTGTTTCATTCAATTGGTCAATGACTGAGTATTCCTTTGCTTGTATCTTTCTCCAGAGGTCATCAGGCCCGGTTTCGGTGATGGCTTGTCGACCAGAGGTCTGCTTACTCGACTCAACCAAGTGTTCCGGAGTATAAACCCTGTCGGTTCTTGTCATACCCTGTGCCGCAACTACTTTTCCGGTTTTGGCTTTTCCTTTTCTCCTTGCCTCGGTTGTGTAATCCCAAGGGATGGCCTTCGTAGGGAATGGTGCTATGGCCGACATTGCTACCGAAATGGCTACCCTTGCTTTGGAAGGTAACACAGCAACTTCAAATCGCGTAGGTGCCTTCGGGGACCCCAACTCGACCTCAATCGGCCCTGGCATTTTTGCAGAAGATGGTGTTTCAAGATCAAGTGGTATCGACATGTTCACTTCAGCGTCTCCAGAAGGCTGGATCTGGACTACAATCGGATTAAAGTGTGACTGTTGGTTTCTTTGGCTCGTCACCTTTAGCGATCAATCCGATCGATCGTTCGGGGTCCCAATCATCTTCTATCTCAATCATGTGAACATCGCCACCCTTGTGGTCTGGTTGAGGGTTGTTGCGGACATTCGGAGTAGGCTCCTTTTCCACGATGATCTTGTTGTCAATCAACGCCTGGATCTTATCCTTCAGAGAACGACATTCATCAATGGTATGCCCCTTCATGCCGGAATGGTATGCACAGGTTTTGTTTGGGTTGACCCAATGGGAAGGATTTTCTGGGGTTATGGCAGAGATAGGCGTGACGTAACCAGCAGCTTTAAGCCTTTCATACAGCTGGTCGATTGGTTCGGCAATGGCGGTGTATTGTTTGGGAGGTCTGCGGTCGAAGTTTGGTCGGGGTCTAGGGAAATTTTGGTGAGGGGGAGGTGATTGATAGTGGGCTTGTTGGGTGTTGTAGGCTTGGTAGACGTGTGTGGGTTAGGAGTATTTGGGTGAAGTAGGCTGATATGCGGGAGGTAGAGATGATTGGTAAGTAGGTGGTGGAGCTTAGTAACAGGGAAAAGATGTTTGGTAATTTGAGGTAGGTTGATATGTAAAAAGGGGTATTGGGTAGGTTTGGTATTTGATTGGAGATTTTGTTCTCTGTGCAACCATCACGTAACTCACATCCCTTTTCTTGGACGTGCCACCAGACTGTAGAGCCTTGTTGGTAGCCTGTAATGCTTCAAAGTTAGTGACCATACCACTTTTAATACCTTCCTCAATCCTCTCCCTTAGCTTGATGATGTCGGAAAATTTCTGGCCTTCAATCAGCATCAAACTTTCATAGTACTGTGTGTCTTGAGCCCGGACGAAAAGCTTGTTCATTTGTTCTTCTTCTAAAGCTGGCTTGACCTTAGCAGCTTCTGATCTCCAACGAGTAGCATACTCGCGGAATGTCTCCGTGGGTTTCTTTTTCAAGTTCTGGATGTAGAACACATCTGGCGCATTCTCCGTGTTGAATCTGAACCTGTCCATGAAATCCGGAGCCATACGTCCCAGTTCAACCACTTCTCGGGTCTTGNGGAGGAGGAGGTGGAGGGCCCTTGGATCTTCTGGAGTAAGATAACGATGCGAGAGTGCACGAACAAACCTTTGGGAGGGATAAACAAAAGTAACAAAAGGTACAAGTTAGTGAGGGTCGTAAGAAGAAAAGGGTGCAATATTTAAACACATAGTGCAAGAATATAAATCGTGTCCTAATTTGGGAGCCTCGTTGTGCCCGAGGTAGGCCTAGCGACAAGTTGATTTGGAGAACTTATAATGCTAATTGCCTCATTTTATTGATAAGAAGAAGACGAATCCCAAAACGACACTAAAATAGCAGAAAATAAAATGTCACTAATGGCCATTGGCCTTATTACATTTAAAGCAAAGAAAAGACTCCTAACTACTTGGTCCCAGAAGGACCTTCCCCAGACTCGGCATCTTTAGCTCCATCGAACAGATTCACCAGCTCACGTAGTCCCAGTAGCAAGTAGGCTCTAGCCAAGTGTCCTCCTTCGTTTCCCTCAGCATTCTGGCAGTTTTCAATCCTCTGGATGAACTTTTTTTTAGCTNAAGAACTCTACCGTAAACACACATAGCAAAGAATAAGGAAAACAACACGGATTAACATGTGAGCACAGGAATAACATGTAGAGTAGAAAAAAGAAAATAGAAGAACAGTACATGCGTAGTAAAAGAAGTCAGACAAACACACATAAGGAAAGAACAATAGAGTCAGAAAGATGCTTTTGAAAACCTTTCAGAAACCCTAAATCGAAAGAAAAATGATTTTGAAAAAGGAAATTTGGGGAAAATCTTTTAAACGTTCAATAGAACATAGACATGTTCCAGATCTAAGAAAATAAGCAAGTAAAGAACCTCGGACAGCTTAGGGATGCAGAGAAAAACCCTAGGAATGAGAAAGGTCTTGAGGAAAGTCAGATCCTGAGTCGAAAAGACTCATATTGCTCGAATATGCCGGAGTAATGGCCGGTGAAGCCATAGATCTACAGATCTGAGAAGATCTTGGAGAGAACCATCGAAGTCAGGTTTCACAGCCTTGAATAGCTTAGGTCTAATGGTGAGAAAGGGTGAGTACAGACCATCTGTGGCCTAAGACGCCATGGATTCCGGTGGAAACCCGGTAAAATAAGGTGGGAGACGATTAGGGTTCCAGGAAGGTTCGAGAGAATTTGAGAGATGAAGGGGTTCAAAGGCGGAGTCTCAGACCAAATGAATTAGGTTAGGGGGGGTTTGGAGATTAAAAAAGGAAAGGGGAACTTATGGCCGTTGATCAAAACGATCAACGGCCTGGATCAAAGGGGAGCCGGGTGGGTTTTTTAATCGGGTCAGGGGTAGGGTAATTTAGGGATTGGGATGGTTTAATTGGGGGCGGAATTGGGTCAAATTAAGGGCCAAAATTGAAAGGAAATGGGGGCTGTAATTGAAATAGAAATGGGCTAAATATTAAATAGCCAATTTTCCCCTTTTATTTTATAAAAATAGTGAAAAATGATTTTAAAAGCAAATTAAAAGTACTGAGCTAATTAATAATACATAAATATTAATTTAAAAATACTGGAGCTAATTTTACAATTATAAAATAATATTTATCATAAAATAGGCTATAATTGCAATTATATGCAATGTAGCTTTAAAAATACCAAATAAATTTGTAAAACATATACAAAAATCACCTTAATTATATTTTTGTGTAAATATGAGAATAAAATAAGTTATTCAGAAAAAGGATAGTTTTGGGGAATAATTACTGATTTTTGTACTGCTAAAATGGACAATAAATTGATTTTAAAATCTTTAAAAATTAGGGAAAAATACCAAAACTCTTTGGCATTCTATTTTGAAAGTATTTTGTATATAAAAATACCTAGGGAAAAATTGGGTATCAACAGCTGCCCCTCTTTACCCGGGAAGGATGAAAGAGTTGTCGGGTAAAGATATGATGGCCAATTTTGACCGAACGAACCGATTTGAAGAATTTTGACCGAGCTCTGGTTCCTGAGCTGCCTACATATCCCTGGTCTTACAGAAATCAGGCCATATGTAGTTCGGGATCCATAGGCGGAATATGCCGATGGAGATTTTTGAAAAGCGGACGCGGTGTTCAGGTTAAGAAGGATGGTCCGAGTCTGATAGGCTGCGGGAACTGGAGCGGGATCGCTCCTGCTGAGACGGTCATTGCTAGCCGGTTTACCTGCAAATGAGCAATGCGAATATATATTGTGCATAAATTTAAACGTGATGCAAGTTCCCGTTAGACCATGAATGTTGTCTTTGGACGGTTAGGGTGACGTCCTCAGACCATGACGTCCTGGGCCATGAAGCGTATGATAAAGGATTCGCAGGCTATGAAATGATGCTCTCGGGCTATGAGAATGATGCCTTCGAACTATGACGCCTTTGAATAATGATATGCAAAAGACAAAATGGGGTCCTCAAGCCATGGCATGGCGCTCTCGGGCTATGAAAATGGTGCCTCCGAACAATGACGTCTTTGGACAATTTTGCGATCTTTCAGCCCATGAAAATGCAGGATTTGGCGATCTTTCAGCCGATGCAAGACTTAAATGAAGTGGCGATATTTCAGCCGATGCAAGATTTAAATGAAGGTGGCAATCCTTCAGCTGATGTAAAGCGTAAATATGGATGGCGATCTTTTAGCCGATGCAAGACATAAATAGAAATAGCGATATTTCAGCCGATGCAAGATTTAAATAGAGGTGGCGATATTTCAGCCATGCAGATGGAGGTAGAGCTTAACCTCGGAAGGCAGAATGGTAGCCTTATGCAATGCAGAAAATGCAGATGGAGGTAGAGCTTAACCTCGGAAAGGCAGAATAATAGCCTTATGCAATGCAGAAAATGCAGATGGAGACAAGGCTTAGTCTCGGAAGGCAGAATAGTAGCCTTATGCAATGCAGAAAATGCGGATGGAGGTAGAGCTTAACCTCGGAAGGCAGAATAGTAGCCTTATGCAATGCAGATGGAGACAGAGCTTAGTCTCGGAAGGCAGAATGGTAGCCTTATGCAAATGCAGAAAATGCAGATGGAGGTAGAGCTTAACCTCGGAAGGCAGAATAGTAGCCTTATGCAATGCAGAAAATGCAGATGGAGACAGAGCATAGTCTCGGAAGGCAGAATGATAGCCATATGCAAATGCAGAAAATGCAGATGGAGGTAGAGCTTAACCTCGGAAGGTAGAATAGTAGCCTTATGCAAATGCAGAAAATGCAGATAGAGGTAGAGCTTAACCTCAGAAGGCAGAATAGTAGCCTTATGCAATGCAGAAAATGCAGGTGGAGGTAGAATTTCTTAGCTGATAGCTTGATAGCTGATAGCTGATTGCGATATTGTGGCTGCTGGGGATATCATGTACGGATAGCAATTGTGAGTGGGTGTGATGGTTCCGAAGGTTGCATTCCTGAAAAGTATGAGTGCATAAATATACTTGGTGATTTGCGACTTGGGTGCCTGTATCCAAAGAAAATCGTGAGTTTTGTAGAGGGGGGGAAGGTTAGTTCGTATTCCTCGTGGACTTTGCTTGTCCTGCTTGGCTCTATTTTCGGTGATGCTGTGTATCATTGGGGTAGCGTAGCTAAACAAAGCAATTTGATAATAGCTATGCATGATTTAGTAAAGTATAACATAAATGAATAATTGAGAAATAATTTTCTTTAGATGAACCGACGACTGTGACGCGGTCCAAGACGTTGCAACCTTTCTCGCTCCGGAATTTTGAGGGTCCTCCTCAAAATTCTGCCCCAGTTTACTGGGTTGCTTCTTGTGACGGCTGCTTGCGGTAAATGGCTGAAATCAACTTTGGAATTTTGAGGGTCCTCCTCAAAATTCTTCCCCAGTTTCCAATATCGGGGGAAATGATGATTTTATTGAATTGTGACCGAACCCATGAGGTTGCCTACATATCCCCTCTTAAATGGGAATCAGGTCAGGCGTAGTTCAAATTACATCATATAAATGTTACATATAGTATCGCTTTACTGCATCCGAATTTATCGGCTTTGGCCAAACTTCTCCGTCCATTTTTGCGAGTATGAGGGCTCCTCCTGTTAGAACCCGGTGAACCATGTATGGACCCTGCCAGTTGGGAGAGAATTTCCCTTTGGCTTCATCTTGATGTGGAAAGATTTTCTTCAATACCAGCTGTCCTGGTGTGCATTGACTTGGCTTGACTCTTTTGTTGAACGCTCGGGACATTCTGTTCTGATAAATTTGACCATGACAAACAGCGTTCATTCTTTTTCCATCTATGAGGTCTAACTGCTCGTAGCAACTCTTTACCCATTCTGCGTCGTCGAGTTTTGCTTCCTGTATGATTCTCAACGAGGGAATTTCTACCTCGGCGGGAATGACTGCTTCTGTACCATAAACCAGCATATAGGGAGTTGCCCCGGTTGATGTGCGAACTGTGGTGCGGTACCCCAATAAAGCAAATGATAGCTTCTCGTGCCACTGCTTATGTTTTTCTATCATTTTCCTTAGTATCTTCTTGATATTCTTATTGGCGGCTTCTACGACTCCATTCATCTGAGGTCTGTAAGCTGTAGAATTCTTGTGTTTGATCCTGAAGGTTTCACACATGGCCTTCATCAAGTCACTGTTGAGATTGGAACCATTATCAGTGATGATTGACTCTGGAATTCCGAACCGACAAACAATGCGGTCGCGGACAAAGTCTGCCACGACTTTCTTAGTCACTGCNNNCAAGTCTATGTTCTCTTTACTCCCATCATTTTGAGAAAACCCCTACCCTTGCGATTTTCTGGCATAAGCAAACCCGGAGTCTCCCACGGAATACCAGCTAGTCCTCCTATTTCCTCCAGCAAAGGTGTCATTTCAAGGTCCCCGAAGCGGAACACAGATCTGTCACCATCCCAGAATAGAGTTGCAGCCTCTATGATTTTGTTGTCGGGTTGGATTTCCAGAAGAGAAGGCAAAATTTCCCAAGTATTTGCGGACGAGGGTCTGATCACTGGCGTGAAGGTCTCCCCACCCGCTTAGCAGCCTTGGGTGGATGTTGGTTACCATGCCGAATCTGGGGACTTCGTGCCTCATTTTCTGCAAAACAAAGTGTTAGACCCTTACCCCCGCCGGACTCGACTATTTAAATATCAATAATTGGCATAAGCAGCATTAGTTCTCCAAATAAATGCACAGACGTGGTAATGTCCGTTTGGGTTCCAAGGAAACCCAGTGGACTTTGGACAAGGCTATCTTAAAGAGTCATTATGCGGATAACATAACTGACTCAGCTAGGTTTGACAGTGATGCATGCACAATTGAACAGAGTAAGGTTTCTATGGGGTGTTAGACCGGTACCCTTGAGCGAACGACTCAAGAGGGAAAGGCACGAAACCGTCGACTGCACCGCTGATCGACTGGTTTTACCGCAAATACGCCTTTGTCAAATTTAGGGGGTGATAATATCGGAAGAGCGCAACCACTCATTATAAGCATTGCTATGGTATTTTGTTTGGCACGAGTGGAATATGATGTTGAATATGCAATTACAAGAATGAAACAAGTTGTCACGTATTTCTAAGATGAGGAATCCGAATTAGCCTTGTCTGGTTGAAGTTTATCAAAACCGACACAGTTAATTAATCAACTAATGGTTTGCCTAGGTGAGACCTATAGACATGATATCTAACAGGGCGTACTGATTTTAAAGAAAAGATTACTGGTTTTATAAACAAAAGATCTGCAGATTTTAAACGACCTTGTGGCTAATTTTTGACTCATGGATGAAATAGACGAGGCTGATTCAGTTGATTACTCCTATAGACATGATTTCTAAGCGTTATTGGTTTTAAACGATTACATAAATGCAAGAGTCCTATAGGCATGGTATCTAGAATGAAGTTAATTATTATTAGACCTATGATGGTTTGCCTACTGACATGTATATGCAGAAGTGCAGAAAACCTATGATCATGATTTTTATATGCGGAGATGCAGAAACTTAGAGACATGATTTTTATATGCAGAAATGCAAAAAACTTGTAGGCAGAATTTCTAAGATGAGAATGCAGAAGTGCAGAAATTTATAAGTAACCTTATGAACAAGTTATCTATATGAATGCAGGAATTTATAAGTAACCTATAAGTATGCTGTCTATATGAACGCAGGAATCAGAAAATCCTATAGGCAAGTTATCTACCCTTTGCATGCATTCATTCCCATCCCTTTCCACTAGCCATCCCCAATAGTTATTACAAATTATTACAGACCCGAGTGAATCAAGAAAAGTAAAAAAAATTACATCAGAAACTCAAGCTACAACCGAACAGCCTAATTCAGACTCAAAGTCCAACAATATGAGATAAACCAACTTCCAGGATCAGATTTCCAAAAGCCTTTCTCATGTTTGGGATGTATCAAAGTTCCCAAGAGTCTCAAAGGGGCTCATGGCAATGCTTACACCCCAATTGCATTGCAGAATTAGATCATGGTGCAGTGTGGAAAGGCCAGCTCTCAAATGTCCAAGTTCAGAGGGAGCTCAAGGCCCCAAAGCAGGGCTCATAAGAGGGGGGCAGATCTTAAGAGTCTAAGAGTAAGTGCAAGTGCATAGAGGGGAATTAGGGAAAGCCATGGCAGGCTGGTGGTCATGCCCAGCAATTAAGAGTGCTGGCACACCCGTGACCAGCCTGTTAGCCAACTATGAGGAGTTAGGATCCATTGAGGACCAGGTTCTGACCTGGGCAGTAATTTGGATACTGTCAGGCCAAGAACCTTAACTCAAACACATAAAGGGAATAGGGGGTAGGGATTCATAATAGAAACAGGTGCAAGGAAAGAACATACATAGTTTAATCACTGAACATGAACAACAAAGTAAACAAGAGTGCTGAAACTATAAAGTAAACACATAGGGGGTGAGGCAAAAAATTGAATCAGAACATACCAGTCTCAGGGAAAACAAGTAAAAGCAGTAATCTCGAAAAGGCCAAGTTTCAAGCAAAGTAGTTCCCAAAGATTTCAAGCAAAGCAGAGTGTTGAAAGAGTATTGAATTCAAAGCAGTATTGCAAGTGTGTAAGTATTTAATTGGAAGTTAAGGATTGGTGGTGTGTCCCTCTTCCTAAAAGTGCAGAAGGGCAGTCCCTTTTATAGTGCAGAAAACAAGTAAGAGAGGCAAGGAAATAACATTGAAATCAATCTCCCTTTGGTTAAGGGATTCTGATTTCAACGGGTAAAAGCCAGTTAAGGAAAGGAGTTTTAATTAAACTTTTCAAAGTAGCATAATAA
>NW_017670751.1:225693-231282 GCF_001879085.1 Nicotiana attenuata
TCTATAAGGGTAAATACATAGGAGTTATTTAAGGAAAACAATCAATGGTACACGGTTTGTGCTAAATATGGCAAGGGAATCAATCAAGCAGCCAGTGAAACCAAAATTACAAGTTCAATTTGAATGAACCAAGTCAGGAAAGGTAAAGGAAGTTCAATCAAAGAAAATCAGTGACAATCTGTCAGCCTTATTAAAAGGATTTCAGAATCAATCAATTAGTTGGTAAACCTTTTGAAAGAGGAGTTTCTCATATATAAAGCACACAAATAAGTGAATCAAGAAGTGATTGTCAAGTTATTTGGAGGAGAAGTTAATCAAAGAGAGGTCCAGAATCATAAGCAAAAGTGGTATAAGTCTAGTTTGCAGACTCAAAACGAGTCTGGGAGTCCAGGGTCCCAAAATAGAACCCTAACTCGCACACAAATCAAAATTGCCAAGAAACCCCCTAATCCTAGGGTTTTCGAATTGATTCAGACATAGAGGTGAGAAAGCAAGCCACTTGAGAGAGGCTTAGAAGTCTTTTCCAAAGACTTATGAGAAACAAACATGCATGATAGAAAAGAAAAATAATTCAAGGTCATGAGAACATGCTTGAGAAAACCCGGAATTTACACAGGTTCAGAAGAAAGAGATGATACGAGCTTAAACAAAAGTACATGAATATGCTTAGTAAGAACACAAACAGAGTTCAGTAAAGTAAACAAAAATCAAAGAACTTGACCATAAACCCATATAGCAAAGAATAAGGAAAACAACACGGATTAACATGTGAGCACAGGAATAACATGTAGAGTAGAAAAAAAGAAAATGGAAGAACAGTACATGCGTAGCAAAAGAAGTCAGACAAACACACATAAGGAAAGAACAACAGAGTCAGAAAGACGCTTTTGAAGACCTTTCAGAAACCCTAAATCGAAAGAAAAAATGATTTTGAAAAAGGAAATTTGGGGAAAATCTTTTAAACGTTCAATAGAACATAGACATGTTCCAGATCTAAGAAAATAAGCAAGTAAAGAACCTCGGACGGCTTAGGGTTGCAGAGAAAAACCCTAGGAATGAGAAAGGTCTTGAGGAAAGTCAGTTCCTGAGTCGAAAAGACTCACATTGCTCGAATATGCCGGAGTAATGGCCGGTGAAGCCATAGATCTACAGATCTGAGAAGGTCTTGGAGAGAACCATCGAAGTCAGGTTTCACAGCCTTGAATAGCTTAGGTCTAATGGTGAGGAAGGGTGAGTACAGACCATCCATGGCCTGAGACGCCATGGATTACGGTGGAAACCCGGTGAAATAAGGTGGGAGACGATTAGGGTTCCAGGAAGGTTCGAGAGAATTTGAGAGACGAATGGGTTCAAAGGAGGCATCTCAGACGAAATGAATTAGGTTAGGGGAGCTTTGGAGATTAAAAAAGGAAAGGGGGACTTATGGCCGTTGATCAAAACGATCAACGGCCTGGATCAAAGGGGAGCCAGGTGGGTTTTTTAATCGGGTCAGGGGTCGGGTAATTTAGGGATTGGGCTGGTTTAATTTGGGGCGGAATTGGGTCAAATTAAGGGCCTCAATTGAAAGGAAATGGGGGCTGTAATTGAAATAGAAATGGGCTAAATATTAAATAGCCAATTTTCCCCTTTTATTTTATAAAAACAATGAAAAATGATTTTAAAAGCAAATTAAAAGTATTGAGCTAATTAATAATACATAAATATTAATTTAAAAAAACTGGAGCTAATTTTACAATTATAAACTGGATTGTCTGTTGATAGCACCCTATGTAGGAGGCATACTACATATTGGAGATGCATAATAGGGTTCTTGAGGTCTAGGAGGAGATGGAATACCACTGGCGGGCTGAAGAGCTGAATGAATGAGGATACTCACATACCCCCTACCATGACGAACTGCAGCTGGGGCACGGGCACCAGAATAATGGCCCGACTTTAGAGAGCTCATGGCCTCTCTCTCCTCCCTATCCCGAGAAAGCATGCCCTCAATAAACCGACGGACCCTCTCTCGAACTGTAGAAACCAAGTCCGGTGCATGTTTAGCCAAGTCACTGAAACAGACTGCATACTCTAAAACAGTCATAGTACCCCGACGCAACTGCTCAAACTCCGCGCGCCATGCATCTCTGAGGCTCTGAGGGACATACTCCCTCAAAAACATTTCCGAGAACTGAGTCCATGTAAGGGAAGCTCCCTCAGCCAGACTGTCCAACTTATAAGTACGCCACCACTGATAGGCTGCCCCTCGAAGCTAGAACGCAATGAAAGAACCCACTCGACTCTGCTTTACCCAGTACGGTGGCACTCCTCCAGAAATCCCTGAGCATCCTCTGATTCTAGACCACTGAATGTAGGAGGGTCATACTTTTTATACCTCTCGAGCCTCCGCTGCTCTTCCTCTGAACCTACTGCCCTACCCACGGGCTGAACTGGGGCTATAGGCTGTACCGGTATAACCTCTAGGATCTGATCAACCTGAACCCGCTGCTCTGGGGTGCAGGCGGCGGCAGTCTGTGCTCCTCCCCCGGCTTGAGATGTGACTGCAGCAAAGGGAATCAACCTTGCCTGAGCTAGAGTGTTGTACATGATTATGAGTTGTGCAAGGGTCTCTTGAAGAGCTGGAGTAGTAGTAGTAGGCGTATCAGGTGCCTGTGCTCCGATTGGAACTACTGGTGGCTCCTCTATAGCAGCTCGCTCTGGTGCTCTTGCTACACCACGTGTACGTCATCGGCCTCTGGCGGCTCTAGTAGGGGGTGCGGGTGCCTGGTCAACTCCGGTAGCACATGTCATCACCATCTGTGAGAGAATAGAAGACATAGTTTGGAATTTCAAAGTCAATAATCTCGCACGACAAGGAATCAAATGAAGTGGAACTTTCCTAACAGTTCCATAGCCTCCCGAAGAAAAGTACAGACATCTCCGTACCGATCCGCGAGACTCTAATGAACCGGCTTGTGACTCACGACTGCTATGAACCTAGAGCTCTGATACCAACTTGCCACAACCCAATTTCTCCCTCCGTGAACTATTTGTGATGGTACCTAGTCTCTACGACTAGATAAGCCTAACACATTGTGGAAAATGAAACAAAAGCATGAAAATTAACTACTAACAATAACAATTATCTAATAAGCAACTAAATGTCACTACACATATACAACTATCACTTCACAAATGTACCGAACAATACCCAAATCCAGAAACTCACAAGTCACAAGCTACTAAGAAATTTTAATTGTTCTATATATCATCTCTACAGAAAATAAAGAGAAATGAACATAGGGGGAAAGAGGGGGACTAAGAGGATCTGCGGGCTCGGGCAGATGTACCTTGAAGTCTCCAATAAGCAGCAAAGACTACAACTAGTGATGAGCCTGGTACGATGAACCTGGATCTGCGCACGAAAAACATGTGCAGGAAAGGGCATAAAGACACCACAACGGTACCCAGTAAGTGCCAAGCCTAACCTCTGTGGAGTAGTGACGAGACCAGGTCAGGGCTCTACTGGTATAAATATAATGAAATAAGACAGAATGAAGTATCACTGTAAAAGTAAATACAGAAATCTAACAGAAATAGAATCAATGAAAGATAACAGCTTAGAACGTGGTGATAAAAATAGGGGATCTCCAGGGATACCGTCCCGTAGTCCCAAACGTAAATGTGCAGGGGGATCTCTCAGAATACCGTTCCGTAGTCCCAAAGTAAATATGCAGAGCTGGGGGATTACCCAAAATACTGTTCCCTAGTCCCAAAGTATATATGCAGTACAGGGGCATCTCCCAAAATACCGTTCCATAGTCCCAAAGTAAATATGCAGCTCAACCAATACAACAACAGTTACAGCACGAATACCTACAGTTTAGACTAAGTTCAAATCAAAGAAAAACAGGTAATTTCACTAAACATGTTGCACGGAGTTCAAATTGGCAGTTAAAACACGTAGGCATGCTTTTCTAATCTAAATAGGATGGTACAAATGCTAGTGTAGTTCAAACAATGAGAAACAGGTTATGGCTTAGTGAAAAATAGAGTTTTACAACAAATATACCGTGTACGCTGTCGACGCCCCCTTTTTCTCGCGAAATCGGGTTTACGACATTTGAGAAGACAACTCTATTCCTGTGTGGGAATTGGGTTTTTGGAATTGAAGAGTCGCCACCTAATGATTAAGTGCATTAGGACACTAAGAGTTTGAATTTGAAAACAAGAGTTCGGGTAAGGGCTAGAAATTATCTCGAGGGGAAGGTGTTAGGCACCCCTCAAGATCCACTAGTGTGGTTCCCGGCCATGCTATGTTGTGACTTTAATGCAAATAAGTATACAAATAGCTTCACACATAAGGGTTACAAATAGATACGTAACAAGCATGTTGGAATAAAAGTCTAGATGATCTGCAATTTGTTTGAGAGAGGGTCTAAAGGCAGAAAATTAATCAAGACATTGAATAAACAAAGAAGAAAAAATTTAGGGAAAAAGGGATAATGCAGTAAAATTAAAGAGGGGTTTTGGGTAGTTGAAAAGACAGAATTTTATTGATATTAAACAAAGTCACATAAAGGAAAGGGGGTCCTAGGTTTGTAAAACACATGGATCATCCACACAACACCGGTAATCAATCGTACGCATAGTGTTATCATGTGATCATCATCTCCATGTCTACCCTTCCCACCCCGTTAAGGTATTTAAGCGCGGAATGGTATCGTTACCTACTGCATGCTATTACCCGTCCCACCTATCAGTCCCGGAGGCGTTTAGGACTACTAATCCTAAAAGGGAGGGAGCTTGGCTTTTCAGGGGTTTTAAAAGGATAAAATTCTAGGGCGACAAACAAAACACATAAAGCAGTTAATGGGAAAATAAGGACAATTAAAGGCTCAAGTAGGCCTCTTCACTTAAAGAAACGAATTGTTTAGCATGTCTTACACATACTGTTTAGGTCATTAATTAAAATTAGCGTAGGAAGAATTGATTTACCACATATTTCCCAGATAGGGAGTCCAAATTAGTCCTGCTTAGATGTAGTTGTCGAAAACTAACAGTTGATCAATTATCTAACTATTTGTATATTAAACAGGGCCTATAGACATGATATCTATTAATCCAGGGACGGAGGAATAACTGATTGCAGAAAGTCATTAGTTATAAGCTATACGATGTTAAACAAATTGCCACTGATTTTAAACTTAGGAACGAGTGGCAATTCTGATTAAGTTGATAGTTCCTATAGGCATGCTTTCTAGGTGTAAGTGATTTTGAGCAGAGATCCTATAGGCAGGTCATCTATATGTAATGAGTTATTTTAACTCCTATAAGCAGGCTTGCCTAATGACAAATGTATATGCAAAGTGCAGGAAGTTCTATAGGCATATTATCTATACAATATGCATAGCTTCATTATCGATTTATTGCCATGGTATTATTACAAAGTGCAGAAAATCTATGGGCATGGTATCTATGTGAAAAATGCAGAGTTTGAAAGCAATAACCCCTATGAACATGGTTTCTAGGCGAGATGCAGAATTTTAAAGAGTAAACATCCTATAGACATGGTATCTACGTGAAAATGCAAAGTTTGAAAGCAATGAT
>NW_017670751.1:236936-241081 GCF_001879085.1 Nicotiana attenuata
GGGGGAAACAAGTCAATAACTCATATCCTACAATGATGTTCATAAAGGTCTTATCCAACTCTTTCCACAATTTCACCAAGTCTCGGACAAGCCACAACTCGCGAAGACCCAGCATCTGAAATCTAACAATTGGCATCCTGTGCCCCATCAATCTCATAGTCATACCGACAACTAACTGGCTAACTAGGGCCACTCTCACTAATATAATGGATAAACGAGGGCGTACCTCCACCCTTAGAAAAAATCAGGAGGAATTCACCTCTAATAGGAGTGTTCAGCTACGTGTATGCTTGTGCAAATGTATCTAACAAAATTCTACCAGCTAGAAAACATGAAAAGGAGAACGGACCGCACGTACGATGTTTCCTCACAACTTCCAAGCGATAAAGCTCATACCGGTAAGCAACCCACAATCACATTATTAAACAATTAGGAATGCCTCCACAGGCCGTCACAATTCTCTACAATCATCCCCTGACATAGCCCACCTTATTTCGCCACGTGTGCAAATAATAAGATAATAGGTACCGCCTTATTTCGCCACACGTGCATCACAATGTTCCCTCCTTATTCCGCCACATGCGCAACCCACATATAAGCATATAACATATCCCGCCTTATTACGCCGCATGTGCAAAACATCAATAACAACAATAGCACGGCAAAGACCTCGTGCAACCTTCCAAAATCAACCGCACGGCAGAAACCTCGTGCATCAGAGTATCAACAACCGCACGGCAGAAACCTCGTGCATCACAATATTCACAATCGCACGGCAGAAACCTCGTGCATCACAGTCTCAAGTACAACACAACAAATGACAATATATACAGGAACAAAGCAAGAGAATCAACTCGGGTATTTCCGTTCACCAAAAGACGGTACAATTAACTCACAAGGAATAACCGTAACAGAGAAATACTAAGCGCAATAAGAAAAACTCCACAAGGGAGAAATAATATGAAACAACGATTCCATAATACTAAGTTCAACAACAAGGAAGTTAACATGAATCAAATAATTACAATTAAGGAAATATCAACTGAATATAGGATATCTAACTTCTTTCCAATTAAGACCAATTAATTACATGAGAGATAGAAATAATGCTTTTCAAATAAAGACAAGCAGTTAGGAATGATAATGTGACTATAGAAGGGTAATGTCTACAGTGAAACAAGTAAAAGTCAATTAGGCAACAAGAATAAGCCAAAAAGGAGCAAATAATTTCCAAGTGAGACATGTAAAGGTGAAGCTAATAACAGGGAACTCAATCGTATCAAGAACAACTTTATATTCGGTGACTACAAGGATCTAAGAGCCCAAAAGGGGCAATTTTCCACAAATAAATCCTAGCACGCAGTCGTCACCTCGCGTACAAGGAATACAATCAACAAAAAAACTCAAATCCTAAGGGGAAGTCCCCCACACAAGGTTAGGCAAGATACTTACCTCGAACCGGCTAAAATCAACGCAACCGCGTACTTGCCACGAGTACTCGACTCCAAATGGCCCGAATCTATTCAATTAAATCACACATTGTAAATAACATCTCAAGCAACTGATTCTACTATTTAATTCAAGGCTAAAGCGTGAAATTAGGCAAAATGACCAAAACGCCCCTCAAGACAACGTCTCGGAATCGGATAAATTTTACATTTTCAGAACCCTCGTACCCTCACGAGTCTAACCATATAAAAATTTCTCAAATCGGAGGTCGAATACCCACTCAAAATTCAATAATTTGGTCTATGAAGTTTTTACCCAATTTTTAACCAAAATTCGAAATTAAAGGATGAAATTAAGAGGAGATTCATGGAAATTAGTCTAAATCGAGTGAGAATCACTTACCCAAATCGCCCAGGTGAAAATCCCTTCAAAAATCGCCAAGAACCGAGCTCTAGAAGTCAAAATGGGATAAAAATGGTGAACCCTCGGATTTGGGATTAAATCTGTCTGTCCAGACATTTAATGCATCGCGAACGCGGAGGGAGCCTCGCGTTCGCGAAGAAGAATAATTGAAGTTGCCAAAAATGCCCTTCGCGATCGCGAGGGGCAGAACGCGAAGGCCTGGGGGTCATGAAGCTACGCGAACGGAACGCGACTGGGCAATGCGAACGCGGTGAAGAGGAACGTGAAGCTTTGCAAACGCGAAGGATTACACGCGAACGCGATGAAGAAACTTGTCCTCCTCCAGAATTACTCTACGCGATCGCGTGGAGGAGGGACCCGAACGCGAACAAGAAGAAGGCCAAAGCTACGCGAACGCGAGGGTAGCGTCGAGAACGCGAAGAAGGAAATCCCAGCTGGTCAAGACAAGCCTTCGCGGACGCGAAGGTCATCTCGCGAACGCGATGAAGGCATACCAGAAGCAGCAACAGCAGTTCAAAAGCAAGGGGAAATGACCCGTAGCCCATCCGAAACACACCCGAGGCCCCCGGGACCTCAACCAAACCTACGGACATGTCCTATAACACCATTCAAACTTGTACCAATCCTTAAACAACCTAAAACGACGCCGGAAACTCGAATTAAACAAGGATTTGAGCCTAAGAACTTCAAATTTCATCAAAACACGCTTTCGATTAAAAACCTAACCAAAACACGTCCGAATGACCTGAAATTTTGTACACACGTCCCAAATGGGCATGACGGAGCTAGTGCAACTTCCGGAATTCCATTCCGGCCCTCGGATCAAAAACTCACTATCGGACTGGAAACTTCAAAAAATTCAAACTTCGGCATTTCAAGCCTAAATTAGCTAGGAACCTCCAAAATACATACCGAACACGCACCCAACCCCGAAATCACCTAACGGAGCTAACGGAACCATCGGATTTGCCTTCCGAGGCCGTCTTCACACAGTTCTGACTACGGACCACTTTTTAACACTTAAGCTCTTATTTAGGGACTAAGTGCCCCGAAACTCAACACCGAACGTCCCAGAAAACCAAAATAGCAGAAATGAACTTAGAGGAAGCAGTTAATAGGGGATCGAGGCATGAATTCTAAAAACGACCGGTCGGGTCGTTACATCCTTCCACACTTAAACATTCGTTTGTCCTCGAACGAGCATAGAGAACACACCTGAAGTCTTCAAGTCACTGAATGCGCACTTCCAACATATATCCGCGGGTGATCCCACGTCACCCCAATCCACATAAGCCTGACGACACCATCTCAACTGAAATTTAACCTTTCTAGCAATACCAATAGGCCTTCAAGCCAGAATTCTCACCTTCCATCTGTTTCCAAAAGACCCGATCCTAAATCCATGTCCGGCATCAGTCTCAACCAGCTATTTCAATACGAGCCAACACACACAGGGTACAACCACATAACATGCCACATCACACATAGGCCCACAATGACATTTCTGATAGCAACACTTGCCTGAGATCAAATCCGTACCGGCCATAAGCCTCATATTCAACAGAAACTCTTTTCAAACCTCCACAACACTGGCGATGATACAATAACCACGAAAATCGCATAACAAAACACCCGAATAATCAAATCTCAGCCAACACCAACGGGTACACACCCCACAAGCTAAAACTCAAGAAGCATAGAACAAAATGAACAAATATGGGAAGGGAAAACACATAAGGGGACTATCAAACAAGTCGAACTAGCACAAATTCTTCTAAAACACAAATCTACAAAATGTCTAACAAGAAAGAATGGAAGCATATAAAAGACTCACGATGATCTTATACAGATATAACTTCTCACCGCAGTACACCACCCGGTCTCAACATATCAAATCAACTGAAATCACGAGGGTCCCGCCCTCATTACTGAATAAGAAGTAGGGCACACATCAACCCATCTAGAGACTCTCACTAGATCAATTCCGTCTACAATTACAACACAGGCTGGCTCCCACACCGGTGGAGCATAGAAATCACAGCTCGTAACCAAGAATACTCAGAGATCACAACAAACCTACCGAAACAGACAACATGAATTTACTACTAGCCTCACAACTCTCGACAACAGCTAGGAACGGACTATAGACACGGCTATCACTCATAGAACCTCCCAACAGAATAATCACGTAGACAGAGTACAATCATGAAACGCACTCATAAATGGAGCAACAAATAAGGGAACTCACCCCGATAAGCAGAACTGTGATGAAC
>NW_017670751.1:241131-244766 GCF_001879085.1 Nicotiana attenuata
TTTAACTTGAAAATTGAGATTGAGACTTGAAGTCTTGAAAATTGGAGATTGAGAGATTGAGAGAAATTTAGATTGAGAAATGAGTATTGAGTATTGAAATGAAGAAGAGGGAGGGGGTACTTATAGTGTTAGAGAAGGTTAGTTTTGTAAATTGGAAAAAAAATCGGCTATTTGTGCAATTAATATGACCGTTGGTGGTCATTGGGGGTGGGGCCCTCATTTTGAAAAATCTTGTTTTGTAGTATATATATATACATATATATAAATATATATATATATATATATATATATATATATATAGTATGTTATGTATATATATTATTGCATATAAATTTTCTTGTAGTATATATAGTATGTTATGTATATATATTCCCTTATATAATTTCTTGTAGTATATATTGTATGTTATGTATATATATTCCAGCTTATATATTATTGCAAGTTAAAGACAAAAAAATATTGCAAAGAGATATTCAAGGGCATGTCTTATAATTTTTATTACCAAAAATGGCATATCTTTCTTAGTCTTCTTTCCCCCAATAGAATGAGCACAACAAGGTACTAATACCACCATTAAAAGGAAAAAAAACTAAAGAAGATATGCCAAAGTACAAGTTACACCATAACCTACATTGTATCTCTAACAAATCTCATAAATCCTTCAAGGTTCGGAGGAGGTTCCGTTGGTGGTGGCGGAAAAGAAGCTTGTTCATCACCGCTTCCGGGCGAAGCAGCATCCTCCGCAAGTTCCGCTATCATTTCTTCATAAGCTTCGTCTATCTCCGGTTGTGATTCTGCAAGTCCAAAGTTTCTTCTTTCCGAGCGGATCCAATCTCTGAATAGTACTGATTTTTCCAAGCTCTCCCTCATAGACGCTCTATGATCACCTATTTGAAGTCTTGCTTGACTGAAAGCGCTCTCTGATGCAACTGTTGAAGCTTGAATAGATAAAATATCCCGAGCCATCCTTGCAAGAACCGAAAAATGTTTTTCCCTTGCCTTCCACCATTCCAAAAGATCAAGGTGCCGTCTGGATTCTCCTTTTCAAGTCCCTGCGACAAATAAACTTGAAGCTCATTTAGATGTGAAGTCTCATCAAAATTATCACCTTGAGAACCCCTAAACTCCGTCCAAGATTTAAGTGCTTTTAGGCCCGCAGCTCTTTTAGATGATTGTGAACTAGACGAAGTAGGGGTTGGAACATTTGGCCTAGCATTATCTAACGCAAGTTGATAAGTATTATAAATTGTTTGAGCATTTATTTTAATTGAGGCTTTTGCCTCTGCAAGTGTAGAAAATTCCTCAACTGAAAGATCTAAAGCATTATAAATATTTGAGTACCAAAAGTGAGGACCTCCTAATTTCATTGTAGGATTTAACATTGCAGCAACACCATAAATAGGGGGGATAGGGAAAAAATATTTTTTAAACTTTTCTTTCATTGCATTTATAGCAAGTTTATAAATTTCCCCTGCTGCAGGGGGCGCGGTTTCCCGATCACCTCGGGTAGTACGTGTCCTCACCATCTGTGAGAGAGTGGAAGACAGAGGTTTAGGATTGTGGATGTCAAAAATCTCGCACGACAGGGAAATCAAATGAATTTGAATTTTCCTATACATAGCCTCTCGCAGATAAGTACATACGTCTCCGTACCGATCCACGAGACTCTAATAAACCGGCTTGTGATCTGTGACTCCTATGAACCTAGAGCTCTGATACCAACTTGTCACGACCCCAGTTCGCCCTCCGTGAACATGTCTTGACGGCACCTAGTCCCTACGACTAGGTAAGCCTAACAATGCAGAAGATAAATAATAATTGCGGAAGAAAATAAATAAAACTGAACTAGTAAAATAAAACGGTGTTTAAGGTGCCGCTCGACACATACCACAATAATTCTCGAAGCTAACAACATTCCCAAAACCCGGAAACTCACAAATCACAAGCTAAGGGATACATAAGAGGCTCTGACTCAAGAATATCTATACAAAGGAGAAATACTGAAAGAGCTATACTTATTACAGAAAGCTGGAAAGGGACTCCTCGGTCTGCGGACGTAGCAGATATACCTCGAAGTCTCTACCGATACGCCTCCTTCCAAGGCTGACAGAACTGAGTGGGAGTACCTGTATCTGCACAACAAAAATGTGCAGAAGAGTAGCATGAGCACACCACGGCGGTGCCCAGTAAGTATCAAGACTAACCTCGGTGGAGTAGTGACGAGGAACAGTCAAGGCACCTACAGGTCAATAAACAGTATAACCATAGGAATAATGGAAACGACATAAATATGTAAAGACTGCATGAATGACCAAGAATGCTACAATTCACAATAAGGGAAAAATACAACAAGTAACAACGAGAATATAATAAATGAGGATACGAAATGACGACAGAATCACAATCCAAATCCGAAGGTCACAACACAGCAAGGGGAAAACAAGTCAATAACTCATATCCTACAATGATGTTCACAAAGGTCTTATCAACCTCTTTCCACAATTACCAAGTCTCGGACAAACCACAACTCGCGAAGACCCAACATCTGAAATCTAACAATTGGCATCCTGTGCCCCATCAATCTCATGGTCATGCTGACAACTAACTGGCTAACTAGGGCCACTCTCCCAAATATAGTGGATAACGAGGGCGTACCTCCACCCTTAGCAAAAATCAGGAGGAATTCACCTCTAATAGGAGTGTTCGGCCACGTGTATGCTTGTGCAAGTGTTTTTAACAAGAATTCTACCAATTAGAAAACATAAAAAGGGGAACGGACCGCACGTACGAATGTTTCCTCACAACTTCCAAGCGGCAATGCTCATACAGGTAAGCAACCCACAATCACAATATAAAACAAATAGGAATGCCTCCACAGGCCGTCATAATTCTTTACAATCAACCCCTGACATAGCCCACCTTATTACGCCACGTGTGCAATTAATAACATAATAAGCACCGCCTTATTTCGCCACACGTGCATCATAATGTTCCCACCTTATTTCGCCACATGCGCAACCCACATATAAGCATATAACATATCCCGCCTTATTACGCTGCATGTGCAACACATCAATAGCAACAATAGCACGGCAAAGACCTCGTGCAACCTTCCAAAATCAACCGCACGGCAGAAACCTCGTGCATCAGAGTATCAACAACCGCACGGCAGAAACCTCGTGCATCACAATATTCACAATCGCACGGCAGAAACCTCGTGCATCACAGTCTCAAGTACAACACAACAAATGACAATATATACAGGAACAAAGCAAGAGAATCAACTCGGGTATTTCCGTTCACCAAAAGACGGTACAATTAACTCACAAGGAATAACCGTAACAGAGAAATACTAAGCGCAATAAGAAAAACTCCACAAGGGAGAAATAATATGAAACAACGATTCCATAATACTAAGTTCAACAACAAGGAAGTTAACATGAATCAAATAATTACAATTAAGGAAATATCAACTGAATATAGGATATCTAACTTCTTTCCAATTAAGACCAATTAATTACATGAGAGATAGAAATAATGCTTTTCAAATAAAGACAAGCAGTTAGGAATGATAATGTGACTATAGAAGGGTAATGTCTACAGTGAAACAGTAAAAGTCAATTAGGCAACAAGAT
>NW_017670751.1:246761-255246 GCF_001879085.1 Nicotiana attenuata
ATGGAGACAATGCTTAGTCTCGGAAGGCAGAATGGTAGCCTTATGCAGAAAATGCAGGTGGAGGTAGAGCTTAACCTCGGAAGGCAGAAAGGTAGCCTTATGCAAAATGCAGATAAAGGTGAGTAGTAACGAAAACTCTTAGATGATAGTTGATTGCGTCATTGTGGCTGCTGGGGATGTCATGTGTGGACAACACTTGTAAGTGAGCGATGATTCTGAGAGTTGTACTCCTGCAAAATATGAATATGTAACCGTATCTGATGGTTCTATGTTATGGGGTGCCTGCATTCAAAGAAAGATCGTGAGTTTTGTAAAGGGGGAAGGATAGTTCGTCTTCTCGTGGACCTCGCTCGTCCTACTCGGCTCTTGTTTTCATTGGGGGGTAGCGTCGCTAAACAAAGCAATTTGATAGTAGCCATGCATAACTTTCAAAAATATGATGTAAACACATAAATAATAATAAAACGATTTTCTTTTAGATGAACCGACGACTGCGACGCGGTTCAAGATATTGCGACCCCTCTTGCTCTGGAATTTTGAGGGTCCTCCTCAAAATTCTGCCCCAGTTTACTGCGCTGGTGCTTCTAACGGCTGCGCGTTGGAGAATGGCTGAAGATCAACTTCGGAATTTTAAGGGTCATCCTCAAAATTCTGCCCCAGTTTCCAATAGTGGGGAAATGAAAATTTATCGAATTGTGACCGAACCCATAGGGCTGCCTACATATCCCCTCTTAAACGGGAATCAGGTCAGGCGTAGTTCAAATTACATCATACAGAAATCATAATGATTACATATAATAACATTTGACTACATCTGAATTAATTGGCTTTGGCCAGACTTCTCCATCCATCTCTGCGAGTATGAGGGCCCCTCCTGTTAGGACCCGATGAACCATGTACGGGCCTTGCCAGTTAGGAGAGAACTTTCCTTTGGCTTCATCCTGATGCGGAAAAATTTTCTTCAGTACTAGCTGTCCTGGCGTGAATTGTCTCGGTCTGACCCTTTTGTTGAAGGCTCTGGACATCCTGTTCTGATACAATTGACCATGACAAACTGCGTTCAGTCTTTTCCCGTCTATGAGGGCTAACTGCTCATAGCGACTTTTTACCCATTCTGCATCTTCAAGTTCCGCTTCCTGTATAATCCTCAGGGAGGGAATCTCTACTTCGGCTGGGATGACTGCCTCGGTACCATAAACCAGCATATAAGGAGTTACCCCAGTTGATGTGTGGACTATGGCACGGTATCCCAACAGAGCAAATGATAGCTTTTCGTGCCACTGCTTGTGTTTTTCTATCATTTTCCTTAGTATTTTCTTGATGTTCTTATTGGCTGCTTCTACAGCTCTATTCATCTGAGGTCTGTAGGCTGTAGAATTCCTATGCTTAATCTTGAACGTCTCACACATTGCCCTCATCAGATCACTGTTGAGATTTGAACCATTATCAGTGATGATTGACTCTGGGACGCCGAACCGGCAAATGATACGGTCGCGGACAATGTCTGCCACAACCTTCTTGGTTACTGCCTTATACGATGCTGCTTCAACCCATTTGGTGAAATAATCAATTGCCACTAGAATGAACCTGTGCCTGTTTGATGCAGCGATCTCGATAGGTCCGATGACATCCATTCCCCAAGCGGCGAACGGCCATGGTGAGCTTGTTGCATTGAGCTCGTTAGGAGGCACCTTTATCATATCTGCATGAATCTGGCAGCGATGGCACTTTCAAACATACTGGATGCAGTCCGTCTCCATAGTCATCCAGAAATAACCAGCTGGAGTATTTTCTTGGCTAAGACAAAACCATTCATATGCGGACCACAGGTCCCTGCAAGAACTTCTTCCAACAACCTGGATGTTTCCCTTGCCTCGACACACCTTAGTAATCCCAAATCAGGAGTCCTCCTGTACAGTATTCTTCCGCTGTGAAAGAAGTGATTGGATAACCTTCGCAAGGTACGTTTCTGAGTAGTGTTTGCATGTTTTGGATACTCTCCTGTTGAAAAATATTTCTTAATGTCATGGAACCATGGTTTTCCGTCTGCTTCTTCCTCGACATGAGCACAGTAGGCAGGTTGATCCTGGATCTTTACCGGGATGGGATCAATGAAGTTCTTATCTGGATGCTGAATCATGGATGATAGAGTCGCCAATGCATCGGCGAACTCATTCTGGATTGTGGGGACATGTCGGAATTCTGTTTTTGTAAACCTCTTCCTCAACTCCTGTACGCGATGCAAGTATGGTAGTATCTTGGAGTTCTTGGTTGCCCACTCTTCTCGAACCTGATGTATGAGCAAGTCGGAATCCCCGATCACTAGTAACTCCTGAACGTTCATATCAATGGCCAACTTGAGCCCTAAGATGCAGGCTTCGTACTCGGCCATGTTGTTGGTGCACGGGAACCTGAGTTTGGCGGACACCGGATAATGCTGACCTGTTTCTGATACTAGAACTGCTCCTATGCCAACTCCTTTAAAGTTTGCTGCTCCGTCGAAGAAACATTCTCCAGCCATCATAGGATTCTGCAATGTCTTCTCCTATGAAAGAGACCTCCTCGTCAGGAAAATACGTATTTAGAGGCTCGTATTCTCCACCCACGGGGTTTTCGGCAAGATGATCGGCCAGTGCTTGTCCTTTGATCGCTTTCTGGGTCACGTAGACAATATCGAATTCACTCAGCAGGATTTGCCATTTGGCTAGCTTGCCCATGGGCATGGGCTTCTGAAAGATGTACTTTAGCGGATCCATCCTTGATATGAGATAAGTGGTATAGGCACAGAAATAATGCCTCAACTTCTGAGCTACCCAAGTCAGAGCACAACACGTGCGCTCTAGTAGGGAATACCGGGCCTCATACGGGGTGAACTTCTTGCTGAGATAGTAGATGGCTTGCTCTTTTCTCCCCGTTTCATCATGTTGTCCCAAAACACAGCCGAATGCCCCATCCAGTACTGCAAGGTAGAGCAATAGCGGTCTACCCGGTTCGGGCGGAACCAGGACTGGCGGCGTTGACAGGTATTCCTTGATTCTGTCGAAGGCCTTTTGACAATCATTAGTCCATTTAGCGGCGGTGTCCTTTTTCAACATCTTAAAGATTGGTTCACAAATGACAGTGGACTGGGCTATGAACCGACTGATGTAGTTGAGTCTCCCCAAGAAACTCATAACCTCTTTCTTGTTCTTTGGCGGTGGCAATTCTTGAATGGCTTTAACCTTTGACGGATCCAGTTCTATTCCTCGTGACATACGATGAATCCAAGCAGTTTTCCGGCAGGAACCCCGAATGCACATTTGGCGGGATTCAGTTTCAAGTTGTACCTTCTCAATCTGTTGAAGAACTTCCTCAGATCTTCCATGTGATTAGTGGCTCTCTTGGATTTGATGATGACGTCGTCTACATACACCTCGATCTCTTTGTGTATCATGTCATGAAAAATAGTAGTCATGGCCCTCATGTAGGTGGCCCCAGCATTCTTTAATCCAAACGGCATCATCTTGTAGCAATACATCCCCCACGGCGTGATGAAAGCCGTTTTCTCCGCGTCTTCTTCGTCCATCCATATCTGATGATATCCGGCAAAACAATCGACGAATGACTGCAGCTCGTGCTTGGCGCAGTTGTCGATCAGGATGTGTATGTTTGGTAAGGGGAAGTCGTCTTTCGGACTGGCCCGGTTGAGGTCCCGGTAGTCGACACAGACTCTGACCTTCCCGTCCTTCTTTGGCACTGGCACAATGTTGGCTAACCATGTTGGGTACTCCACTACCCTGAGGACCTTGGCTTTGACTTGTTTGGTGACTTCTTCCTTGATTTTCAAACTCATGTCTGGCTTGAACTTTCTGAGTTTCTGCTTTACCGGCGGACATGTTGGATCTGTTGGCAGTTTGTGAGCTACAATAGATGTACTGAGACCGGTCATATCATCATACGACCAGGCAAATATGTCCTCATATTCTTTTAAGAACTCCGTGTACTCTTCCTTTTCGGACGGTGACAGGTGAACACTGATGCACGTTTCCTTGACATTCTCTGTATTCCCCAGGTTGACGACCTCAGTTTCGTCCAGGTTAGACTTAGGTCTATTCTCAAAGTCCTTGACCTCTTTAACGATCTCTTCTGGTATCTCATCCTCTGAGTCTATATCCGTTTGTTGCGTTACCTCGTCGCATGTCACACTCGTCGGTTCATCAAGATAAGTAATAGTAATGCTGTGTAAAATAAAATAAATGATAGAGAAAAATAATAAGAGCGAGACTTATAAGAAACTGAAATACTTTGATAAATTCCAAAATCGTTTTGAACATCGGAGCTCTTTTCAAAATTTTAAAGATAATACTGAAGGGAAATCAACTAGCAAAAAAGTAAAAGATAATGCATAGTGCTTTGTTCAGCCTTGCTACCCTGAAGCTTTCCGGGCCTTGGTGGTTCTGATGGACCAATTGTTGAGGCGCGCTCCTCGGCTCACAGCTTGTATGGAAGGGCCTTCCTCCCCTTCCTCCTCGAGAATGACATGACAGTCCATATTGTCATCTTCCAAGAACAGGTTCTTCATTGCTGCCAATGTTTCATCTTCCTCTGACCCATATATGATGTCTGCTGGCTGGAAAGTTTGCTCCAGGCGGGGTATTGGGTGCTCCAGCGGGTAGTAAGGGCCGCGCCATGGTGGCGACCAGTTCCTGAATTCTTGCCAAGTATATTCAGACCCTAACCCGAAAGTGGTGCCATGTTTCTTCAGTTTGATAGGCTTGGTGATTCCTTGGAGGTTCTTGCCGAGCCCTTTGCCAGGTTCATACCCACTCCAATTCAGTATACTTTCGATCTTGTTATCCCACCACTTATCTTTGTCCATGGCGTTGACTCGCTCAATCTGGTGGTAGGATTCTCCTCCTAGCTTCCTTCTCCCTTCAATTGCTGGGATGATTTGGCGACTGTATATGGGGTTACTCCCGTCACCATGAATAATCACCTCTTGGTGATTCCACTCGAATTTCACTGCCTGGTGCAGGGTTGATGCTACAGCTCCAGCGGCGTGGATCCAAGGTCGTCCCAGTAATAAGTTGTATGATGCTGGGATGTCTATTACTTGAAAATCAACATCGAACCAAGTTGTTCCCATTTGCAGACATAAACTGATCTCCCCAATAGTGGACCTTTGTAACCATCAAAAGCTTTGACGTTGATAGCCCCATCCTTGATTTCATGTAGACTCTTCCCCAATGTTCTGAGGGTCACCAATGGACAAATGTTGAGGCTGGACCCTCCGTCAATCAAAGTCCTGGTGATGAAATAGTCTTCGCATTGCACAGTGATGTGCAACGCTTTGTTGTGGCCTAAACCTTCAAGGGGCAACTCATCCTCGTGGAAAGTGATCTTATGACTCTCCAATATCTGCCCGACCATGTTTGCCATGTCTCCCCCAGTTATGTTACTAGGTACATACGCCTCGCTCAGTATCTTCATCAGGGCATTCTTGTGTGTAGCGGAGCTTTGCAGCAGAGCTAGGATGGAGATCTGTGCCGGTGTTTTATTTAATTGATCAACAACTGAGTATTCTTTCGCTTGTATCTTCCGCCAGAGATCATCGGGCCCAGTTTCAATAGGCCGTCCAGAGGCCTGCTTATTTGATTCAGCTAAGTGCTCCGGAGTATAAATTCTGCCGGTTCTGGTCATACCCTGTGCTGCACTTGCTTCCCCAGACCTAGTCTTTCCCTTCCTTCTTGCCTCGGCGGTGTAATCCCAAGGAATGGCTTGTGTATGGAATGGCATTATGGCTGACATTGTTACAGGAATGGGCACCCTTGTTTTGGGAGGTAATACAGCAACTTCAAATGGTACTTTCGAAGACCCAAACTCCACCTCAATTGGCTCTGCGGTCTTTGTGGATGACGGTGTTTCAAACTCGAGAGGCACAGACACATGTTTACTTCAGCATCCCCAGAGGGCTGGATCTGGAATACGATTGGATTCAGTGTGACTATTGGTTTCTTGGGCTCGTCACCTTCGGCAATCAATCCAATTGACCCTTTGGGGTCCCAATCATCTTCTACCTCGATCATATGCACGCCTTTACCCTTATAATCAGGCAAGGGATTGTTGCGAACATTAGGAGCAGGATCCTTCACCACGATGATTTTGTTGTCAATTAGATCTTGGATTTTGTCTTTCAAAGATCGGCACTCATCAATGGTATGCCCTTTCATGCCGGAATGGTATGAACAGGTTTTGTTTGGATTGACCCATTGGGAAGGATTTTCTGGAGTTATGGCGTGGATTGGGGTGACGTAACCGGCTGCTTTGAGTCTTTCATATAGCTGGTCTATTGGTTCGGCGATGGCGGTGTATTGCTTGGGAGGTCTACGATCGAAATTAGGACGTGGCCTGGGGAAGTTTTGGCGGGCGGGAGGTGATTGGTAGTGAGAAGGCTGGGCATTATAGGCTTTGGTAGACGGGTGCGGGTTGGGGATATTTTGGTGAGGTAGGTTGATATGTGGGGTGTGAGCACATGATTTTTGCCCTAAGTGAATTGTTCCCAAAAATTCAAACAAAATAATTTCTTTCATTATTTTGCAATTTTGTGAATGTGTCATTTTCTGTTAATTGTTTGCATTTTATTCGTGCATGGAAAATATAAAAAAATATACACACGTGACATTTGCATTTAGGGTTTAATTTCATATTTTAGGATTAATTAGTGATTAAGTTATTTTAGAATAAAATACAAAGAAAATAACAAAAATGGTCCTTTTTGTAATTTAGTTTAAATGTGTCTTCGTTTGCATTTAACTTAAGAATTAGTGTATGGAAATTAGGAAATCTAAATTTTAGTGTTAATTTAGTTTTAAGTTTTAATTTAGCATTTTCATAAAATCAGAAAATATAAAAACACAAAAGGAAAACAAAAATAAATAAAAGCCATTACAAAATGAGAAAAGAACAAAAGGAAGAGGGGCTGCTTAATAAAAGACCAATTTTTGGGCCTTCTTAATTGAAGTTGATTAGGCCCAAGTTATCCCACGCCCAGCCCAAATCATTCTCCATATCCGGTCCAGCATCAGGCCAGGAGGCAATTGAAACGACGTAGTACCGTGGCCAAACTACGTCGTTTCGAGTTTAAAAGTTAAAAGGTGATATTGGCCATTCATTTACCTCCATCCGACGGCCCTTAATCAAGATCAGATTTAAATAAAACTGTCTAGAATGTTAGAAACCCTAAAAAAACATATGTCGTCTTCCTCGTACACTCTCTGTAACTCCGCCGGAGCCGCCGCCGCCGGCGAACACTACCATCACCGTTCACTCCCAAATTGACACCCTGAGATCCCCTCTTCCCCCTCATCCCAAATCCATAACCCATTTCCTTCAAATCCCGGCCAAAAGCTTCGAATATCGGATCGAAGTTTTTCCGGCCACGACGCAACTTCATCCAAATCAGCCCAAATTAACACCATTAGATCGCCTGAGCTTCCTCTACCCAACCCCCCTAACCTCGTCCCTCGAACATGGACGGAAATGTTCGAATATCAATTTTAAACTTTCCGGCCAAAACCCTAATGGCCCCAAAGACCTTCAAATTGGCACCATAGGGTCTCCGGACTTCTCTCATGAGGAATTCGTCATCAATAGGGACCAAACATCACCACAAATGGCTGAATTTGAAACACGGAACTCAGTCGGATTTCGAGCCATGTCAATGAGATTTTTGTTTCTTGTTTGCTTCTTTATTTTTTGCCTCTTTGATCATCTTCGCTAATTTCTAGTTTAAGATGTATCTCGAGTTCTGTTGATTTTTTATCCCACTTTTGTGTCTGATTGTGGTTTAATTAGATTGCAATTTGTCTTGTTTGTCTTAGTTTAGCTTGATTATTAGCATGGTTTCAGATTTAAATTGGTTTTGATAACTGATTAATTCTGTTGATAGGTTTGGATTTTAATCTAATTAAGCTCAAATCATTCTTTGATGTATGTTTTAATTCATTTATTACTCTAAAGATTGTTAGTTTAACTAGGTTTAGTTGTTAGATAATCATGGTTAGAAATTGGGCAAGGTTAGACTAATTTGGTAGTTTCAAATAAGTTTAAGGGTATTTCAGGTAACTAGTAAGATACAGAAGTGTGTAGATTATACCTGAAACTCCTAGAACCTTCTAGAGAGGGGGTGAAATTAGAATTTTAGAAGATAAGGGTACTTACTTGAAGCACAAGTCAGAAAACAAGGGACAAAATAAGTAAATAAAATAGGGACTAGAGGGTAAACAAAATCTAAGGGCTGCCCTCATTTTACCTATAAAAGGCAACATACTTGCCTTCATTCAGAAGTTTTTGAGCCCCAAAAATTTCCCTAAGTCTCCAAAAAACTGAAATTTGAATTTCAGATCACAAAACCAGATCTGGAATTCGAAAATCTCTTTTTCATATGAAAAACTCCAAAAATACACAAAAACTATAGAAAACCTCCCAAAAAACTACTGTTAACATT